>NC_133332.1:318168057-318275557 GCF_042186555.1 Aquarana catesbeiana | reverse complement strand
ACACAACCCAGAACCCCCCTCTGCTTTTTTTTTTTTAATAAGAGTGGCCTGTGAGTTGTGTGGTTTCTTTATTGAGATTTTCATCACTCCGGTTTTATTGCCTTCATTTACCAATCTATTAAATCTTAATTTACCAATCTGTTTATTGTGAGCCCAGCTGTTTAGAAAACTTAAGGGTGGCTGTTAAACGATTAAGTGTTTTTTATTCCGTTGCAGTTTCTAAATGCGCGTTGTGAAGTCGAGAACTCCAGAAAGTTATTTTCTTTTATAGGAACGGCACTAGTAAAACTTTTTTTTTTTTTTTTTAATATGCGGAGGGCGGAAAACAGGTCTTTGCTTCCATTATATAAAGAGGAGTGGATTATCAACAAATTACCAAATTAATTTACTTGAACTGATATACTATATTGCCAAAGTATGTGGCCCCCCCAGATGAGTTTAGGTCTCCCCAGTGAAGGGTCCTGGTAATGCTATGGCATGCAAAGACATTGTGGACAATTGTGCTCTTGCAACCTCTTGCTACCTGTGGTAACAGTTTGGTGAAGACCCTTTTCTATTCCAGCATTACTGTGCCCCCCCCCGTGTACAAAACCAGCTCTATACAGACATGGTGTGACCAGTTGGGTGTGGAGGAACTCAAGTGTCCTGCACAGAGCCCTGACCTAAACCCTACTGAACACCTTTGGGATGAATTTGAACTCCAATTGTGAGCCAGGTCTTCCCATCCAACATCAGTTCATGGGCACAAATTACCAAGAACACCCTCCTAAATCTTCTTGGAAGCCTTCCCTAAAGAGCGGAGCCAGCTCCATAAAAACGTGGTTTGACCAGTTTGGTGTGGAGGAACTCGGGTGTCCTGCACAGACCCCAGACCTCAACCATACTTTTGGAAGACCTTTGGTATAAGGTCTTCTCATCCAACATCAGGAACACTTTTGGAATGAGGACTTATCATCCCAGAGGTGTTCAGTAGGTTTGAGGTCATGGAGGAACTCAAGTGTCCTGCACAGAGCCCTGACCTCAACCCTACTGAACACCTTTGGCATGAATTTGAACTCCAATTGTGAGCCAGGTTTTCCCTTCCAACATCAGTACCTGACCTCACAAATGGGCACAAATTACCAAGAATACCCTCTTAAATCTTCTTTGAAGCTTTCCCTAAAGAGTGGAGCCAGTTCAATAAAAACATGGTTTGACCAGTTTGGTGTTGAGGAACTCAGGTGTCCTGCACAGAGCCCTGACCTCAACCCTACTTTTGGAAGACCTTTGATATAAAGTCTTCTCATCCAACATCAGGAACACCTTTGGGATGAGGACTTCTCATCCCAGAGGTGTTCAGTAGGTTTCCAGGTCATGAAGGAACTCAAGTGTCCTGCACAGAGCCCTGACCTCAACCCTACTTTTGGAAGACCTTTGGTATAAGGTCTTCTAATCCAACATCAGTACCTGCCCATATCCCCATGGAACACCTTTCGGGAGAGGTTATCTTATCCAAAGGTGTTCGGTATGGTTTGAGGTCATGGAGGAACTTGAGTGTCCTGCATAGGGCCCTGACCTCAACCCTACTTTTGGAAGACCTTTGGTATAAGGTCTTCTAATCCAACATCAGTACCTGCCTATATCCTCATGGAACACCTTTCGTAAGAGGTCATCTTATCCCAAAGGTGTTCAGTATGGTTTGAGGTCATGGAGGAACTTGAGTGTCCTACACAGAGCCCTGACCTCAACCCTACTTTTGGAAGATCTTTGGTATAAGGTCTTCTAAGCCAACATCAGGACCTGCCCATAGCCCTACGGAACACCTTTCTGAAGAGGTCACCTTATCCCAAAGGTGTTCAGTAGGGTTTGAGGTCATGGAGGAACTTGAGTGTCCTGCATAGAGCCCTGACCTCAACCCCACTGAACATTTTCAGGATGAACTGGAATGCCAATGGCGATCCAGGTTTTCTCGTCCAACATCAGTACCTGGCCTTCAAGAAATTGAAGATCAAAGGCAAGGACGGCAAGACACATACGTAATTGTAAAGCGCTGCGTAAACTGTTGGCGCTATATAAATCCTGAATAATAATAATAATAATATTATAAATCTACTTTTATGCTTTTTTCATAGATTTTTTTTAACACTTAAGCCCTATAAACCTAAAATATACGACAATAGACAACTTTGTGCCAGCAACTGTTAAAAAATAAAAAAATAAAGTGATATTATATATTAAAAAGCAATATATTTGACATGCAAGCTTCCCGAGCAGGTCAGGCTCCTTCCTCCGGCAAGAAACATATAACAACAAATACAAATAATGAAATGTTTCCAATATGTATCTTCCGCTCTTCCCTACAGGCGTACATCGCTATGCGACTAAGTGACAGTAATCATGGAGGGGATCCTATTTCTTGGAACGAGCCGCGTATTTGAAGTGGTTTTGGTGCAGCGACTTCTCCATCAGTAAGAGCAGAAATCTGCCTGAAGATGATTGGGACAAATCGAGTCTCATTAAAATGACTTGTGAACAAAAGGCACTCGCTGCGACCCTTGTGGTTAGATAAAAAACACGCTCAGATCCAGTAATGACTTAATTTCTTACTAAAGGCCAAAGCTGCCATTTTATAGAAGGCGTAAAAAAACGCATTTATAGTCTAAAACTTCATTTTTAGCATCTCACAAAAAAAAAAAAATGTCTTCTGGTCAGTCCAATGCGCTAATTTTTTTTTTAAAGCAAAAGTCCTTCTGTCCACAGAAACGGCGGTGTATTTGTATGATTAAAGTGTACCTGTCGGTAACTTTACAAATCTGCATAAATAATCCATGTCATGTCATGGCAGCAGTATCATTTTTCGTAACTGTTCCAACTTTTATCATAAAAGACTGAGATAATGTCATCAGTCTGCTGCAGGCAGGAGGAAGCATTTCCTCATTCTCCTCAATCTCCTCCCCCCCAGGGATCAGACTGCAACATTGTAACTTTGCCTAGGCTCTCCAATCAGTCTGCTGTAGGCAGTAGGAAGCATTTACTCAGACTCCTAGCCCACCCCCCCAGTGAGTTCCCCCTTCGTGTCATAGGCCACCCACCCATCGTATCAGAGGTCCCCCCTTCACGTCAAAGTTTTTCCATCACATTAGAGTTCCCCCTCATCAGATCACAGCCCCCCCATCACATCAGAAGTCCTCCATCACATCAGAGGTTCCCCATCACATCAGCGGTCCGTCCCCCCCCCCCCATTACATCAGAGGTCCCCCTATCACATCAGAGGTTCTCCATTACATTACAAGTCCTCCATCAGCATCAGAGGTCCTCCATCACATTAGAGGTCCCCTCATCACATTAGAGGTCCCCTCATCACATTAGAGGTCCTCCATCACATAAGAGGTCCTCCATCACATAAGAGGTCCTCCATCATATTAGAGGTCCCCCCATCACATCAGAGGTTCCCCCATCACATCAGCGCCCCCCCCCCTCCCCAGTCACATTAGAGCTCCTCCATCACATCATGGGTCCCCCATCATATTAGAGGTCCCCCTATCACAACAAAGGGCCTCACATCACATCAGAGGTCCCCCATCACATCACAAGTCCACCCATCACATCAGAGGCCCCCCCATCGCAAGATCCCCATCACATAAGAGTTCCCGGATGCCTCTTCATTTAGAACCATAGACAGGCCACCCACGCATCGTATCAGAGGTCCACCATCGCATCAGAAGTCCCCCCATCACATCAGAGGTCCCCCTATCACATCAGAGGTCCCCCTATCACCTCAGAGATTCTCTATCACATTAGAAGTCCTCCATCACATCAGAGGTCCTCCATCACATTAGAGGTCCCCTCATAACATTAGAGGTCCTCCATCACATCAGAGGTCTCCCCATCACATCAGAAGTCCTTCATCACATCAGAGGTCCTCCATCACATTAGAGGTCCCCCATCACACTAGAAGTCCCCCCCCCCATCACATCAGAGGTCCACCTATCACATCAGAGGTTCTACATTACATCAGAGGTCCCCCTATCACATCAGAGGTTCTCCATCACATTAGAAGTCCTCCATCACATCAGAGGTCCTCCATCACATTAGAGGTCCCCCAATCACATCAGAGATCCCCCTTCACATCAGAGGTCCCCCGTCACATTAGAGGTCCCCCCATCACATCAGAGGCTTCCCCAATAACATCAGAGGTCCCCCTATTACATCAGAGGTCCCCATCACATATGAGCTCCTCCATTACATCATAGGTCCACCCATCACATCAGAGCCCCCCCTCCATCGAAATTTCCCCATCACATCAGAGTCCCTAGATGCCTCTGCAGTTAGAACCACTGACAGAGTTCTCAGGTGGGTGTGTGAAATCAGTAACTTAAAAAAGGTTTAGAAAAAAGTCCATCGGTGGTCCGATTGGCAGAGGTGTCCATAGTGAAATGGATAGGTCAAAGTTATTTGGCTTAAGGAACATAAAGTTTCTTTATTACACCAAAAAACATGTTTTGTGGTTAAAAATTACTACTTTCTCAGTTGAAGATGGTGTACTGTTGGGGGAGATTGCAGTGATATCATAAGATCTGGTTGGATGTGTAGAAGCCTTTTTTATGACATTAGCACAATCTCCTCAACATCAGTACATCACCCTAAACTAAGGAAGTGGCAATTAGTAGCCATGAAACGCGTTGTTTTGGTGAAATAAAGAAATTTGATGTTCATTAAACCAGATGATTCCGACCTATCTTGGAGATCTCAGGTGGGTGTGTGAAATCAACTTAAAAAAGGCTTAGAAAAAAAAAGCATTGGTGGCTCTGATCGGCAGAGGCACCTGTAGTGAAATGTCTAAGGATAGGTCGAAGTCGAACATCAAGTTTCTTTATTTCACCAAAAAACACGTTTTGTGGCTATAAATTGCCACTTCCTCAGTTCTAGATGGTGTAGTGATGTTGGGGAGGTTGTGATGATGTCTTAAGATTCGGCTGGATGTGTGGAAGCCTTCTTATGACATCATCACAATGGTCGGATCAGTAGGGGTGGCCATAGTGAAATGTCTAAGGATAGGTCGGAGCCATCTGATGGGCGCCTCTGCCGATTAGACCACTGATGGGCTTTTTTTCTAAAACCCTTATGTAAATTACTGATTTCACACACCAACCTGAGAAGTCTGCAGAGGATCAAGCATAGGGACCCCCTTGGCTTTAAGAGCGACCTACCAACTCTTGTCTCTTGTGGGGACAAGGTTTTCTGCACCTACGTACTTGGAAGGTTGCGTGTTTCCACCCTATAGGGTGACTGCAGCCTCAACAGATAGTTAGTTATTTGTCTATTTTCTTTTCCTTTTGATGAACCTTTTGAACCAGCTATTATCATTTTTGTGCCAACTTTAAGGGCTCTCCCGCCTTCCTTTTTTTTTTTTTCCCATGGATGCTCCAAGCTGTACCAGAGATCCCCAGACCCTTGTGACTGTGCCCCTCAGATCTTCGTGGACCACCACATCCTATATCTCAAGAAACAATAAAGCTACTTGAATAAAGGACATGGCGGGTGTATGGCTTTCCCCATTGGCATCCGGTATGCCGGCGGAGAACAGATCCCCCCCGGAGTCAGCCCATGGCCACGCCAGAAGACCGCCTGGAGGCCTATCCTTGGTATGAGTTGACGTTGGAAGCCTTTCATGTGGCTCCTCATCTTGAAGTCGAAGTTATAATACTAGTTTACATTTTTATCCTTTTTTTGCTATATAAAAATCCTTGTGAATATTTGTTTTCCATATTTGAGTCTAGATGGGTCACAGTAAAAACTCCCACATATCATATGATTTTGTAAATGAGGCCGAAGTTAAGTGAAATCCTTCCTCATTTCCATCTATAAAAAGGACCTTTTAGACATATATAGAAATCCAATTTTCTTCCTTTTCTTTTATTGCTCATTAGGAATCAAACAATGTGATTTTAATTAGAAAGTCCTCTGTTAATTATCATCGCTGATCAAAGAGGGAAGGATTGTTAGACCAAACTTCGGTGTTTTTACGGCAATATCTCCCAGTTATTTAAAGCTGAAGCCTAATTGGGTTATATTTTGACTTTCCTGGTTCCTTCTTTTTCCCTCTCATCAACATTCTAATGACATTCTCAAATAAAACCTTTCCATTCTCGTTGCATACCTTATTTTTAGACCCAGTGAGGTCATCGCTGGGTCTCTGTTCTTCTCTAGGCAATGCAGGCAGATTGTAGCTGGTGGGAGAGGCCAACGGGGTGCCTTCTAAAGCTTCCTGAAAACATCACATCACCCGGCCTTAGTACTCCTCTCAAGAGCCCTCAGCCCTGATGCAAGCAGTGGGAGGAGATATGCAAATATCAAAACACCTTGATGGGTGGCAATCTGGAGAAGTGGGCGTTCCTAGGCAGACTACATTTATGTAGTTAACACCCACATGTGATGCCGAGCCTTCATGATTGGAAGACCTGAAATCCAATGAATGAAAGGGGCGGGGCCAGGGACAGTCAGCCTAGATCAGTGGTCTCCAAACTGCGGCCTGGGGGTCAGATGTGGCCCTTTGACTGCTTTTATCTAGCCCTAGGGGAACTATTTCCACCCAACTATAATGCCCCCCCCCCCCCACTGACATCAATGAAGGGGCAGAATTCCTCCCAATAACACCAAACATGAGGCGCTATTCCTCCCAATGACACCAACAAAGGGGTCCAATGACAACAACAATGGGGCTCAATTCCTCCCAATGACACCAACAATGAGGCTCAATGACAATAACAATGGAGTCCAATGACAACAACAATGGGGCTCAATTCCTCTCAATGACACCAACAATGGGGCCCAATGACAATAACAATGGAGTCCAATGACAACAACAATGGGGCTCAATTCCTCTCAATGACACCAACAATGGGGCCCAATAACAATGGAGTCCAATGACAACAACAATGGGGCTCAATTCCTCCCAATGACACCAACAATGGGGCTCAATTCCTCCCAATGACACCAACAATGGGGTCCAATGACAACAACAATGGAGTCCAATGACAACAACAATGGGGCTCAATTCCTCTCAATGACACCAACAATGGGGCCCAATAACAATGGAGTCCAATGACAACAACAATGGGGCTCAATTCCTCTCAATGACACCAACAATGGGGCCCAATAACAATGGAGTCCAATGACAACAACAATGGGGCTCAATTCCTCCCAATGACACCAACAATGGGGCTCAATTCCTCCCAATGACACCAACAATGGGGTCCAATGACAACAACAATGAAGTCCAATGACAACAACAATGGGGCTCAATTCCTCCCAATGACACCAACAATGGGGCCCAAGGACAATAAAAATGGAGTTCAATGACAACAACAATGGGCACAATTACTCCCAATGACACCAACAATGGGGCAAAATTCCTCCCAATGACACCAAACATGCGGCGCAATTCCTCCCAATGACACCAACAATGGGGCACAATTCCTCCCAATGACACCAAAAATGGGGTGCAATTCTTCCCAATGACACAAAACATGGGCCGCAATTCCTCCCAATGACACCAACAATGGGGCACAATTCCTCCCAATGACATCAACAATGGGGCACAATTCCTCCCAATGACACCAAACATGGGGTGCAATTCCTCCCAATGACACAAAACATGGGCCGCAATTCCTCCCAATGACACCAACAATGGGGCTCAATTTCTCCCAATGACACCAACAATGGGGCCCAATGACAATAACAATGGAGTCCAATGACAACAACAATGGGCACAATTCCTCCCAATGACACCAACAATGGGGCCCAATGACAATAACAATGGGCACAATTCCTCCCAATAATACCAACAATGGGGCACAATTCCTCCCAATGACACCAAACAATGGGGCTCAATTCCTCCCAATGACACCAATAGGGCCCAATGACAATAACAATGGAGTCCAATGACAACAACAATGGGCACAATTACTCTCAATGACACCAACAATGGGGCCCAAGGACAATAACAATGGAGTCCAATGACAACAACAATGGGCACAATTACTCCCAATGACACCAACAATGGGGCACAATTCCTTCCATTGACACCAAACATGGGGCACAATTCCTCCCAATGACACCAAACAATGGGGCTCAATTCCTCCCAATGACACCAATAGGGCCCAATGACAATAACAATGGAGTCCAATGACAACAACAATGGGGCGCAATTCCTCTCAATGACACCAACAATGGGGCCCAAGGACAATAACAATGGAGTCCAATGACAACAACAATGGGCACAATTACTCCCAATGACACCAACAATGGGGCACAATTCCTTCCATTGACACCAAACATGGGGTGCAATTCCTCCCAATGACACCAACAATGGGGCACAATTCCTCCCAATGACACCAACAATGGGGCACAATTCCTCCCAACGACACCAATGATAGGGTGCTTTTCTGCTCACTGACACCATAAATGGGGCAGTGTTTATTCCCACCGATGTGGCAACCTTTTCTACTCCCAATACCCACAGTTTGCCCCCTCTTAAGTCTGAAGGACAGTACGCTGGCCCTTTGTTTAGAGAGTTCGGAGACCCCTGGCCTAGGTGATGCTTGGTGTCCTCCAGCCAACAAATGAGGTGGGCTCTGGCTTGCTGCAGCTTCTAATGCACATGGTGAGAAGCTCACAGTGTGCAGTGACATCAGAGGAAGCCGTTTGAGTCCAGGAGAGGAGCCGCTACAACTGTGCAAGACTGAGGCGAAGGCTGAAGTCCAGCCTTAAAATGAGAATGTGATCTGAACTCGGCCAGCCAGTTCTTTGATTCTTGTGTTACCGATTAAGTTCTCCCATTTATTGAAAGGAGATGCAAGACTTCTAAGACTTACTTATATATTTGAACTGAGAGAACCTTTTTTTTTGCACTTGTTACTATTCATATTTTACTTTGATGTTACTTTGGCATTGATGTTAATTTTGAAGCTGTCTCCCCAAGAGAAGGGCCACAACGCCTTCACACGTGTCATAAAAAAAGAACAACGCACATGAATATCCAAAGAACATAAAAGGCGTATCAGTTTTAAAAAGGCTGCACTGTATGTACACTGCGATAAATTAAACTGATGTGTAAAATGTAAAATGGAGTTCATGTGTCTCCTCTAGTGAAGGGTCCCGGTAATACGACATCATACATAGACATTGTAGACAATCGTGCTCTTCCAACCTTGTGATAACAGTTTGGTGAAGACCCTTCGGGGGCCACCATGACTGTGCCCCTGTGTACAAAGCCAGCCTCTTAAAGACATGCTGTGACTAGTTTGGTGTGGAGGAACTCAAATGTCCTGCATAGAGGCCTGACCTCAACTCTACTAAACAACTTTGGGATGAATTGGATCAAGCCAGGCCTTCTCACCCAACGTCTCCATGTACTGTAGATATGGTTTGACCAGTTTGGTGTGGAGAAATGTGAGTGGCCTTCAGAGCCCTGACTTCAGTCCTACTGAAGACTTTTGGGATGAATTGGAATGGGCCAGGTCTTCTCAACCAACATCTCCATAAAGACATGGTTTGACCAATTTGGTGTGGAGGAGCTCGAGTGTCCTGCACAGAGCCCTGACCTCAACCTTACTGAACACCTTTGGGAGGAATTGGAATACCGATGGTGAGCCAGGTCTTCTCATCCAACATCAGTACCTGACCTCACAAATGCACATAAATTCCCACAGACACCCTCCAAAATCTTGCGGAAAGTCTTCCCAGAAGATTGGAGGATGGTAAAACCACAAAGTGGGCAACTCAGTAATAATGGCTTTGGTTTTGGGTTGGTATGTCCAAAAAGCCCATATTGATGTGCTAGGTAGAGGAACTTGAGCAGCCTGCACAAATCCTTGACTTCAACCCTACTGAACACCTTTGCGATGAATTGGAAGGCTAACTGTGAGCCAGGTCTTCTCATCCAACATCTGTACCTGACCTCACAAATGCTCTTTTGGCTGTAGCCTTTACCTTGAAGGGATACCTGGTCCCCCACAACTACATTGCCAAACTAAGGAACCAGTCATCTGATCCCCCCTAGAAGTGGGCCCTGTGTTGAAGATTTTTTTAATTGATATAGTCGTCAAGTGCAGGAAAATACAAATTCACTGATGATTAGAAATGTATTATACTTCTTTTATGCTGATGGAACTCAAGTGTCCTACACATAGCCCTGACCTCAACCCTACTGAACACCTTTCAGTGGAAATAGAACACCGATGGTGAGCCAGGTCTTCCAAACTTCACAAATGGGCACAAATTCCCAAATTCGTGTGGAGAGACTTCCTAGAAGCATGGAGGCTGTCTGGTTTGGAAAGAGGGTCAGCCCCCCAAATGAAGGATTGTTGGGAGCTATGCTGACCAATTGTAAGAATTTGCACGAAAATCGTGTGAAAAGCCTTCCCAAAGCAGTGGAGGCAAAGGGGGCCAACTCCATGTTATTGGCCATGGTTTTGGAATGAAATGCCCAACAAGCTCAGAGCCCTGACCTCAAACCTACTGAACATTTTTGGGATGATTCAGGAACATACAATAGATTGTGAGCCAGGCCTTCTCACCCAACATCAGTACCTGACCTCATGACTTGTTGTAGCCACAAAGGTGACAATTCCACATTATTGACCATAGTTTTGGAATGAAATGTCCAACAGAGCTCTGACCTCAACCCTACTGAACATTTTTGGGATGATTCAGGAACATACAGTAGATTGTGAGCCAGGCCTTCTCACCCAACATCAGTACCTGACCTCACGACTTGTTGTAGCCACAAAGGGGGACAATTCCACATTATTGACCATAGTTTTGGAATGAAATGTCCAACAGAGCTCTGACCTCAACCCTACTGAACATCTTTGGGATGAATTGGAATGCCGAAGGTGAGCCAGGTCTACATAGAGTAGATTGTGAGCCAGGTCTTCTCATCCAACATCAGTACCCGACCTCACAAATGTGCACAAATTTCCACAGATACCCTCCGAAATCTTGTGGAAAGTCTTCCCAGAAGAGTGACTTGTAGCCACAAAGGGGGGCAATTCCACATTAATGACCATAGTTTTGGAATTAAATGTCCAAGAAGCTCAGAGCTCTGACCTCCACCCTACTGAACACCTTTGGGATGAATTAGAATGCCGAAGGTGAGCCAGGTCTTCTTATCCAACATCAGTACCCAACCTCACAAATGGGCACAAATTTCCACAGACACCCTCCAAAATCTTGTGAAAAGCCTTCCCAGAAGAGTGAAGACTTGTTATGGCCACAAAGGGGTCGACTTCATTAATAATGGCCATGGTTTAAGCTGTGGTGGTCAGTGTCCACAGCATTTTCGCAATAAAGGTTGGTACAGCCATTTTGATCCATCCCTTTGAGTACACCAGGGGCCTGTAGGTGTCGTCATACTTCCATTGTATGTAAGTGAAAATTTGGATAGGTACCCAAGCAAATTTTTTTAACAATTATGGTGAATCGGGGGGGAGTAGAGTTGAACTTTTTTGGTTAGGCTGTTTGGAATTTCGCTTTAGACAATGTTGACGACACCGCCCATGCGGCAGTAGACCCGTCTCATCATCTGTCAGATCTTTGCAATCAATCCTGCTCCTCCATTCTCACTAATTGTGGTGGATTTTTGGAATGACGAGGTTACACACAAAATGGCTTCATTAGGTTTTAAAAAGCAACCCCCGGCAGGAAACACAAACAATTGACCTAAATTTGCCTTAAACGGCAAGCACAAATTACAGGAATCGGAACAATTAAGAGTAAATAGTTCCCTCTGTAGATGTTATCCCTCCCCCCGACCCAAAAAAAAAAAGAACTGAACGATGACTGAGGAATGTGGCTTGTGAAGTTAAAATAAATGCGACAGCCAAGTCTGGGAGAGGAACGCGAAGAATGGTGGAGAACAGGCCAATGAGTGCAAAGAAATGGGGAAAAACGTTTTCTGTTCTCCATTGATTGCATGTCGTATCAGAATACAGTTTATTCAGAGAAGATTTCGGTGAAGTTGATTTTACTGCAGAACTATTGATTTTGCTTTGGTGAACTTTCACAGAAACCCTAAATTTTTACCAAATTTGCTTCAAGGTTATCCCCGGCGAGTTTAGCTCGCTGTCCATTATCCCCCATATATAAAGGATCTATTGCTAGTCTAGTGAAAATGTAATATAGAGGAACTCCGAGTCCCACCTAATTCCTCGCTCCCCAGCAACTGGCGCCCACCTTGGCTTTAGTGGAAAATGTCCAGGCATCGACATTCTCAAGTACTAGACCTGTTTTCTGGTTTTGCATTGTACTGTAGAAAGGGGCTAGGCCAGGTCACCTAGTGTTGTCCTCTCTTGAAGTGTTTGGGGGGGGGGGGTAGAGTATTGGTCAGCCATGTGTTTGCCCCATTTTGTCAATAAAGTAGATGACTGCCACTTTGATATTGCCACTAGGGGTAACCTGCCTTAGAGATGGGTTGTCTTTAATAGTCCATCTTGGTGAAGTCTAGGTCTTCTTTGGTCCCACAAGATTTAGGTGGTCATCTTGAATGTAAACATGATATGTAAAGCACAATTTGCATCATGAGGGAGCTCCCTAGTGAGTAGTATAGTTGGAACAGGTCCCCGTCCTTTCCTTAACCAGTGGAGCACTTTTCCTACCTACTGCCTCACTGCAGGTGTGCCGAATGACATTGGTTCCCTATATTTATAGGGTCCTATATCAAGATAGCCACCCAAAATCTCGTGGGACTTCCAACAAAATCAAAGTCCTCCCCAAGATGGCTGCCTGGAGCCCAAGATAGGAGACATTTCCTCCCCATTGGACTCCTACCACCTGAAAAGATGGCGCAATGCCACCTTCAGGTTGGAGGAAATATTTACTGGTTTTGTATTGTACTGTAGAAAGGGGCTAGGCCAGGTCACCTAGTGTTGTCCTCTCTTGAAGTGTTTGGGGGGGGGGGGGTAGAGTATTGGTCAGCCATGTGTTTGCCCCATTCTGTCAATAAAGTAGATGACTGCCACTTTGATATTGCCACTAGAGGGAGCCTGCCTTAGAGATGGGTTGTCTTTAATAGTCCATCTTGGTGAAGTCTAGGTCCTCTTTGGTCCCACAAGATTTAGGTGGTCATCTTGAATGTAAACATGATATGTAAAGCACAATCTGCAGCATGAGGGAGCTCCCTAGTGAGTAGTATAGTTGGAACAGGTCCCTGTCCTTTCCTTACCCAGTGGAGCACTTTTCCTACCTACTGCCTCACTGCAGGTGTGCCGAATGACATTGGTTGCCTAGATTTATAGGGTCCTGCATCAAGCTATCCACCCAAAATCTTGTGGGACTTCCAACAAAGTCCTCCCCAAGATGGCTGCCTGGAGCCCAAGATAGGAGACATTTCCTCCCCATTGGACTCCTACCACCTGAAAAGATGGCGCAATACCACCTTCAGGTTGGAGGAAATATTTTCTGGTTTTGCATTGTACTGTCGAAAGGGGCTAGGCCAGGTCACCTAGTGTTGTCCTCTCTTGAAGTGTTTGGGGGGGGGGGGGGGGGGTAGAGTATTGGTCAGCCATGTGTTTGCCCCATTTTGTCAATAAAGTAGATGACTGCCACTTTGATATTGCCACTAGGGGTAACCTGCCTTAGAGATGGGTTGTCTTTAATAGTCCATCTTGGTGAAGTCTAGGTCTTCTTTGGTCCCACAAGATTTAGGTGGTCATCTTGAATGTAAACATGATATGTAAAGCACAATCTGCAGCATGAGGGAGCTCCCTAGTGAGTAGTATAGTTGGAACAGGTCCCTGTCCTTTCCTTACCCAGTGGAGCACTTTTCCTACCTACTGCCTCACTGCAGGTGTGCCGAATGACATTGGTTGCCTAGATTTATAGGGTCCTGCATCAAGCTATCCACCCAAAATCTTGTGGGACTTCCAACAAAGTCCTCCCCAAGATGGCTGCCTGGAGCCCAAGATAGGAGACATTTCCTCCCCATTGGACTCCTACCACCTGAAAAGATGGCGCAATACCACCTTCAGGTTGGAGGAAATATTTTCTGGTTTTGCATTGTACTGTCGAAAGGGGCTAGGCCAGGTCACCTAGTGTTGTCCTCTCTTGAAGTTTTTTTGGGGGGCGGGGGGGGGGGTAGAGTATTGGTCAGCCATGTGTTTGCCCCATTCTGTCAATAAAGTAGATGAGTAGGGGGAATCTGCCTTAGAGATTGGTTGTCTTTAATAGTCCATCTTGGTGAAGTCTAGGTTCTCTTTGGTAGAGATTTAGGTGGTCATCTATATCAAGATAGCCACCCAAAATCTCGTGGGACTTCCAACAAAATCAAAGTCCTCCCCAAGATGGCTGTCTGGAGCCCAAGATAGGAGACATTTCCTCCCCATTGGACTCCTACCACCTGAAACCATGGCGCAATGCCACCTTCAGGTTGGAGGAAATACGGCAATCTGCACCTGTCTACAGGCTGGTATAGTGAAAGGTAAGAGACCAAAAAACCAGTGCGGATTCGTGCTCATGTGCTTGCGCATTGCACACATGCTCATTTTATCAAAGGAAGGGGAAATGCTAGATGTAATGTGCCAGTTGGTGGTGCACGGACGCATGCGCATACCAATTAGCATGTGAACTTGGCACCTAGTGGCCTATTAAAACTGGTCTGTCACTATGAGCAGTTATTGAACGGTCTTCAGCTTGTTCCAGTGTTCCTGAGACCTTATACGCTGTACCTGCTTATTTGCTCCCCCTTCAACCCTGTTTACCCGATTACTCTGACCTCGGCCTGTATACTGGACTTGTCTCTGCCTGCTGATTCTGTACTGCTTTGCCCACATAGTACTGACCTTGGCCTGCCTTCTGGACTTGCCTTGCTTACTGATTGGGTCACTGGCTGCCTGGTTGTTTGCGGACTGCTGCCTGTGTCCCGGTCCTGCTTCCGTCTCCTGCTCTGGTGCAAAGCTCCTCCTGCTTCCTCTTCCGAGGACTGCAATGATCGGCTCTACCCACCTACGGAGTGTACATCACCAGCCAGCTACTACGGCACTTGTGCCACTCCTTGCCTTTACACTTTCTGTCTACACCTTCAGAAGCGTTGGGCAGAAGGTGTAAGAGGCACCTCCTCAACATTCCAGTCTTCACCAGGTACGTGAAGCTCAAAGAGATTGACACCATTGGGAGCCCAGTTTGGCAATGACCTGCTTGCAAGAAAGGTGAATTTGGTTAGCCTAGAGGTCATGAGAATAGCAAAATGGAGCTTAATGGGGAGTCTTCTCCAAACGTTTGGTTGTAAGAGAATCACGGTTGTATCTGCACCCTGTAAAAACTTGGAAAAAGTTTTTCTTTTAAATAACCAGCTGGAATGTTACTTTATTCGAGTCCAAAAAACGGACAACTACTCTAAGTAAAAGAATTGTGTCACTTTGTTTTTCCATTGGTTCACCTTGGATAAAAATGTTCTAGACCAGAACTGTCGGGAAGTGTTGCGTTGTTTCTCTGAAACCTACATCTTCCTATTCTGGGGCTTTCTCCTGCCATTGTTCCTCCCCCAAATCATCCACCTTAATTTTGCCCAACACCACAATTGTGTCCATCCTATTGATTTCAAAGCATTTAACTTAAAAGGTGAAGTTTTGCCCAAATTTTTGGAAGCACGTTAAGTGTGTTAGAAGAATGTTGCAGTGCCGTTCATTTTGGCACTCCAATGTAGTAAGGCCACGAAGCTCCAACACATGCACATTGTGGTTCCAGCGCACCACGATAATGGGCGAGGTGTTCCATTGCCATGGCGCCAAGACAATACCCCTAATGCACACGTTCCTGAAAAAGGCTGAAGAGTGAGTGGGTGCTGTAGCAACCAGAAGGACTTCAAGGCAAGAAATATGTCACCAGCACACCAGGGAGCTCCATAAAAGGGTCCAACGCTTTATTGATTCAACATATCCCAGCAGAAGATAGTTTCTGAGCCACGCAGGACCTCTTCGTCAGGCCATGTGACCATCACATGCCCGAAATAAAGCGTTGGACCCATTTATGGAGTTCCTAGGCGTGCTGGTGACATATTTCTTACATAGCCATGGCGGGCGACCCTTTTCTTGGACGTTTTTGGTGCACTGCCAGCCCTTGATTGGAAGGAGCTGCCCTAACGCAACATATGTTAATGTGCGATAAAATCTGCATCGATGCAATGAACCCGGGATGCCAAGGTGTTAATGGCTTCTAAGACTCGGCAAATCTTCATCAGGAAAAGGAAGCTTTGTCAACAGCTTATGATTCTTTTTTTTTAATAACGTCTCGCTGCGGGGGATTCACAAAGGGTCACATGGGCGCTGTCCATACAAAATGTGCTAAATCTATCCAATTATAGGCCGTTATTATGGTAATTTATACGCACAGGAGGACAAAAATGTGCAAATGAGATTTTACATTTCCATGCCATTACGGGAAGAGCAACAAAAAAAACGCTTCACTTTTTGTGATCCCCCCCAATATTGAATATACTAAATATTCACGGGAACTCTCGGTATGATCTGACCTGAGGTCGCTAAGCCGGCCATAGACGGTTCGAATCCTAGCTGGTTCAGCAGGGGCCTGGCCAAGATCCGAACCATGTATGGGCAGGCTGATTGCACCCAACTTGGGTACCACCAGCCTGTTGGATTTTCTCATGCGATTGTTGCCAGTGGCTATAGCTGCCAGCAAAAATAGACTATTTTGCCCCTAGGCAAGACCTGCTACCCCAGCTACCCCCTACCAGCTACCCCTATCCCCCCCATTCAAAATGTTTAATGAAAACAGCCTGTAGCTCGGGTGTCACGGTCCCGGTCATGGTCAGGGGTCTGGTGGTCACAGAAACCTTGGCCTCTGTATAGGCAGCTGCCTACGTCACCTAGCGGTAGCGGCCGGCCCTTGCTTGTGGTCGCAGGAAAGAAAATTGCACCATCTATGGCCGGCTTTAGGCCCACCTTGTGCCGATGCACCGCCTCCCCTTAAAGTAGAAGTAAATCCAATCACCAGAACCTCATAGAAGCTTTAGCATGTTAATCCCTTCATGTACCGCCCTTTAAAAAAGTTCTGATCGCCGGAGGGGGGGAGGCAGGAAAGATTAGTAATCACTTGACCACTGTGATTGGTCACATGATCAGGAGCTGGTCCTGCCAGCTCCTTCTTGTCAGTGGGGACCGAGTACTGTCTCTGACAACTCCTTGGCCACCCAGTAATGCACATTAGACATGTGCACTGCCGAAAAATTTGCTTGTTTTTGTTTTCATTCGTTTTGTTTTTTTTTTAGTCTGAAAATCCAGAAATTCGAAAATTCGAAAATCCGAAAATAAGAAAGAAAATCCGAAAATTCAAAAGAACGAAAATCCAAAAGTTAAAAAATTTGAAAATCCGAAAATAAGAAAGAAAATCCGAAAATTGGAAAATTCGAAAATTCGAAAATAAGAAAGAAAAACCGAAAATTTGAAAATTTAAAAATTCGAAAATAAGAAAGAAAATCTGGTAAATTCGAAAGAACGAAAATCCAAAAATTTAAAAATTTGAAAAATCCGAAAATAAGAAAGAAAATCCGAAAATTCAAAAGAAAGAAAATCCAAAAGTTAAAAAAATTTGAAAATCCGAAAATAAGAAAGAAAATCCGGTGAATTCGAAAATTCGAAAATAAGAAAGAAAATCCGGTGAATTCGAAAGAACGAAAATCCAAAAATTCGAAAATTTGAAAATCCTAAAATAAGAAAGAAAATCCGATAAATGCGAAAGAACGAAAATCCAAAAATTAAAATATGTGAACATCCGAAAATAAGAAAGAAAATTTGAAAATTTAAAAATTCGAAAATAAGAAAGAAAATCTGAAAATTTGAAAATTCGAAAATTTGAAAATAAGAAAGAAAATCCGAAAATAAGAAAGAAAATCCGAAAATTTGAAAATTCGAAAATAAGAAAGAAAATCCGGTGAATTCGAAAGAACAAAAATCCAAAAATTCAAAAATTTGAAAATCCTAAAATAAGAAAGAAAATCTAGTAAATTCGAAAGAACGAAAATCCAAAAATTCAAAAATTTGAAAAATCTGAAAATAAGAAAGAAAATTCAAAAATTTGAAAATTTAAAAATTCGAAAATAAGAAAGAAAAGCTGGTAAATTCGAAAGAACGAAAATCCAAAAATTAAAAAATTTGAAAAATCCGAAAATAAGAAAGAAAATTCAAAAGTTCGAAAAAATGTATTAAATAACTAACTATTAAATTATAGGTATTGGAATTTCCTTTCAAATTTGGCTCTTAGTGAACGTAACGAATACGAATTTATCTGAGGTTACGAATTATCCGAAATAACGAATGCCGCATCTAAATGAATGGAACGGAATGAATCAATAAATGATAATACGTTTTTATTATTATTATTATTTTTATTGTTATTTATTATTATTAATTTGTTACGTTCCATTCGTTTAGATACCGCATTCGTTATTTCAGATAATCCGTAACTTCGGATAAATTCGTATTCATTACGTTCACTAACAGCCAAATTTGAAAGGAAATCCCAATACCTATAATTTAATAGTTAGTAATAATTAAGTTATTATTAGTTAGTTACTATTTCAGATTTTCGAATTTCCAGATTTTCGAATTTCCGGATTTTTGAATTTCCGGATTTTCCGGATTTTCGAATTTTCGAATTTCCGGATTTTCAAATTTTCGATTTTCCGGATTTTCGAATTTTCGAATTTCCGGATTTTCGAATTTTTGAATTTCTGGATTTTTGAATTTTCAAATTTACAGATTTTTGAATCTTAGAATTTCCGGATCGTCGGACTTTCGAATTTTGAATTTACGAATTTTCGAATATTCGAATTTACGGAAAAAATTTGTTTTTGTGAATTCGGATATTTCCCAAATTCACGAATTTGTCAAGATTCGTTAAGAAACGAATTTGTAAAGGAAACGAATTGCACATGTCTTACTGCACATGTGCAGCGTGTGGCCGGTAAAGCCCACGGGCTTCGGGTCGCAATCTCATCACACGGACACGGTCCTCTGGTGTCAGGAAAACCCGCCCTGAGAAACGCCATCGCTGGAGTGTATGGAGACTGGAAGAAGCTGCAAAGAGGCTGCAGGAGATCAGCAGCACTGAGATGCAACAATGGACCAAATGGTTGAAAATGAGGATTTTCCTTTTTTTTTCCAAGTTTATGACACACGGAGCAAACCAAACATCCTCTGGTTGGGGGGGGGGGCACATCTTCATTCTCTCTCAAGTTTCCGTTTACTTTTGGCAGTTTTCTCATTGCTCAACCTTTAAAAACCAGAAGCCTTTCCCACGTTTTCTCCTCCCGCCGTATGGACATCTATATATATGTGACTGGAGGAGGACGGGGGGGGGGGGGGGGGGGTTGGTGGAGGGGAACACAAGGCAGGTGAGAATGAAGGAGGCTGAGATTAGGAGAGTGAGTTGCTGATAAGGAAGACAGAGCGAGGAGGAGAGGGTGAGAGAAGGACGAGGCGGTGGTGGGGGGGGACGACAAGGTGACATTGAGCGAGTTGATGTTCTTCACAGCTAAGGAACCGTCAGGGAGAGATAGGAGGGTGCAAGAGACAAAACGCCGCATGACGCCCAACGCCGCAACACGCCGCGGAATGTTACATCGAAAACATTCAAGGAATTTTCACCCTCTACGATGTTCTCCTCTAATCTACGGGGTATGTTCTCGGTGCTCGAGGAACGTGACAAGAGGAAGCCGCTAATACCATCTGCTGCTTAATACCTTGACTTTCCATAGATCTCAATTTGTCCGGACCGTATGGTCACCTGCTGACTCAGCACATTTTATTCTTTTATTTATTTTTTTTTTACAATTCTTTTAGGAGTCCCATTAGGGGGCTTTAGGTGGCGACTGGCGAGATATCAGGTGGAAATCTGTTCCACACAAGGGTGATTAGGGCGTGCCCAGGCCCACCCGGCAAACCCTGTGCGCACACCTATGGTACAGAGGATGGTTGGCCGGGCCGTTGAAGACGATAAACACAAGAAACGAAATAATAAAGACAATTGACTTCCCATCCTACCATCTGCTCTGAAGACTTGAGGTCAACTGAAGGAATATGGAAAAGGCAGGGAAGGGTTAACAAGGACTGTACTTACTAGCACCCCCCCCCCTCCCCGGTGTTGGCACCCCCTGGCTGCTTAGAAAATTTATGGAGGGAGCTGAAACTTCGAGTTGCCAAGAGACAGCCAAGAAAACCTTAAGGATTTAGAGAAGATCGGACCAAAATCCCTCCTGAGATGTGTGGAAACCTGGTCACCACCTACAAGAAACGTCTGACCTCTGTGATCGCCAACAAGGGTTTCTCCACCAACTACTAAGTCATGTTTTTCTTGGGGATCAAATACTTATTTTACTCCATTTATAACATTTGTATTGTGTGATTTTTCTGGATTTTTGGTTGATATTCTGTCTCTATCATATAAAATACACCTATGATAAAAATTATAGACCCTTCATTTCTATGTAAGTGGACAAAACTTACACAATCTGCAGGGGAGCCAATCATTATTTTCCTTCCACTTCACAATTATGAGCCACTTTGTGTTGGTCTATCACATAAAATCCCAATAAAATACATTTACGTTTTCGGGTGTAACATGACAAAATTTGGGGAATTTCAATGGGTATGAATACTTTTTCCTGGCACTGTATATATATCATCAGCTCACAATGTGAGGATTTCCTCGGGGGGGGGGGGGGGGCGCCGGGATGGTGCCGGCGCATTGGATCACCCTGTCTTTGAGGGGTCCTATTAATGGACACATCATTCATGGGGGGGGGGGGTCGGAGACCGCGCTGCCAACACATATCATTATCAAGAAGACGGAGAGGACACTCTGCATGGAGCCCAATCCTGGAGATAGCTGGGCCGGCATCGCAATGAAGCGCATCTCCCAATTAAGAAGTTTTGTGGTTATTTAACTGTGAAGTGGCGGCTTCTATTTGTGATGAGCGCCTCCATTTATATCCGGCAATACTCAGCACAAAGTGGCGGCACTTAAGATGTGTTATTCACAGCTAATGGGATAATAATAGTGGATGAGATGTGAGGGACAGCCTTCCAGTGTAATTGTCTAGGCTGAGAGGATGTCATCAGCCTGCTGCAGGCAGGAGGAAGCATTTCCTCAGTCTCCCCTCCCCCCAGTGATCAGACTGTACATTGTAACTTTGTAGAAGGGGGAGGAGTCATTTCCTCAGTCTCCCCTCCCCCAGTGATCAGACTGTACATTGTAACTTTGTAGAAGGGGGAGGAGTAATTTCCTCAGTCTCCCCTCCCCCAGTGATCAGACTGTACATTGTAACTTTGTAGAAGGGGAAGGAGTCATTTCCTCAGTCTCCCCTCCTCCCAGTGATAAGATTGTGCCATTGTAACTTTGTAGCAAGCCACAGGGGCTGATCTGTGTCCGACATTTGTGAACACAGCCAAGAACTGATGCCTGAACAAAGATGGTGTCGTCTTTCTGGAGAGGAGAGTAGATGAGGTGAGGAATGGGATCTCTGTGAGGGGTAATAAATACCGGGATATAATGGCGATAACACAAAATATTTCTGATCCTGGCTCCGGTTTGGAGATATTTTTATTGCCTATCATTGGGCCGGTAATGTATGTGAAGGGTTTCCTCCTCACCGCTCTCTACAGCTGGGAGCCATAATAGAATTCCTCGGCTGACATACGGCAATCCTCTGATCTCCACTCCCAGTGGAAATCTCCCGAAAATCGCATTGGAAGGCTCTCTCTCTCTATATATATATATATATATCAAAAGAATACAAACCTTATTATAAATTCCACTTCTTCAGACGTTTACTCCGAGATCGGCAAAGTGCGGGAAATGTTTTATGGAAGATGTGAGATGTGTGTTTTCTCTCCCCTTTCTTTTTTTTTTTTTTTTTAGCTTTAGTTACTTTTCTCAGTCTGACTTTTTAGCTTGAGGGTCCAGGGTCGGAGGTCAATCTGAAGTCTGACAATGGCTCCCTTATCAACTGTCCGCCCGTTTACATTAAATTATCTTTACTATCTGCATAGGAATCTGTCAGGACGGCATCAGGAGAGATATCCTGGTTTTACCTCGAATATTTCCTGAGCATGGCTTGTCTTCACTGATCCCCGGCTTGACCACGACTAGTTCCACAGTTTGTCTCCACTGATTCCCAGCTTGACCTCGACTTGTTCCTTCCTAAACATGGCTTGCCTCCACTGATTGCCGCGTGACCATGACTAGTTCCGGAGTATGACTTATCTCCACTGATTCTTGGCTTGACCTCAACTAGTTCCAGACCCCAGCTTGTCTCCACTGATTCCCGGCTTGACCACGACTAGTTCCTTCCTAAACATGGCTTGTCTTCACTGATCCCCGGCTTGACCATGACTAGTTCCAGACCACAGATTGTCTCCACTGATTCCCAGCTTGACCTTGACTTGTTCCTTCCTAAACATGGCTTGCCTCCACTGATTGCCGCGTGACCATGACTAGTTCCGGAGTATGACTTATCTCCACTGATTCTTGGCTTGACCTCAACTAGTTCCAGACCCCAGCTTGTCTCCACTGATTCCCGGCTTGACCACGACTAGTTCCTTCCTAAACATGGCTTGTCTCCACTGATTCCTGCTTGACCATGACTAGTTCCTGAGCATGGCTTGCCTCTACTGATTTCCACTTGACCATAACTAGTTCCTGAGCATAGATGCCTCCACTGATTCCTGCTTGACCATGACTAGTTCCAGAGTATGGCTTGTCTCAACTGATACCTGCTTGACCATAACTAGTTCCTGAGCATGGCTTGCCTCTACTGATTTCCACTTGACCATTACTAGTTCCTGAGCATAGATGCCTCCACTGATTCCTGCTTGACCATGACTAGTTCCATAGTATGGCTTGTCTCCATTGATTCCCGCTTGACCATTACTAGTTCCTGAGCATGGCTTGCCTCTACTGATTCCCACTTGACCATTACTAGTTCCTGAGCATAGATGCCTCCACTGATTCCTGCTTGACCTCGACTAGTTAGAGACCACAGCTTGTCTCGACTGATTCCTGGCTTGACCATGACTAGTTCCTTCCTAAACATGGCTTGTCTCCACTGATTCCCAGGATGACCTCGAATAGTTCCTGAGCATGGCTTTTCTCCACTAATTCCCGCTTGACCATGACTAGTTCCAGAGTATGGTTTGTCTCCACTGATTCCCAGGTTGACCTCGACTAGTTCCTGAGCATGGCTTTTCTCCACTAATTCCAGCTTGACCATGACTAGTTCCAGAGTATGGCTTGTCTCCACTGATTACTGCTTGACCTCGACTAGTTCCTGAGCATGTCTTTTCTCCACTGATTCCCGCTTGACCGTGACTAGTTCCAGAGTATGGCTTGCCTCCACTGATTCCCGCTTGACCATGACTAATTCCAGAGTATGGCTTGTCTCCACTGATTCCCGCTTGACCATTACTAGTTCCTGAGTATGGCTTGCCTCTGCTGGCTTCTGGTCTACCTTTGGCTAATTCTTGACCCCGGCTTGTCTCCACTGATTCCCAGTTTGAACTTGACTAGTTCCTGATCACGGCTTATCTGAACATTTGCTGATTCTTTGTTTGACCTCAGCTAGACCATGAACATGACTTTCTGGTCTGCCCTCTGCCCCAGTTACCAGTCACAGCTTATGTCTGTTGATTCCCAGTTTGACTAGATCCTGAGCATGGTTTGTCTTCATTGATTCTTGGTGTGATGTAGGCTAGTTCCTGACCATGGCTTTTCTCAGCTGATTCTTTTTTTGACCTTGACTAAGGCTTATCTCTGCTTATTTCTGGTTTTGACCTCGGCTAATTCCTGACTACAGCTATCTCTGCTCATCTTGTGGTGTGACCTCGGCTTGCCTCCTAATCAGAACTCTGTCTTCTACCCTTCCTGCTATTTGTCTTCTTATCCAGCAACCACCACCCGTCCAGACCAGTCTGCTGTGTGTTCTAGTGTCCTGTCCAGCTGCCGTCCGGTCCTCCTCTTCCCAAGGACCATCCTGTCAGTCTGCACGAGCATCTCACAACCAAACCTAACTCCAGAAAGGAGTTTCCATGGACCTGACTATTGGCGTCTATGCCATCGTGCCTTCTCACTAACTGTGCTCCTCTGCAGGGAGCCTGGGCCAAGGGTGTAAGGGACGCCCTCTCATCATCTTGGCCTCCAACCCTGGTATGAGATTGCCTCCTTGAAAAGGTGAACTTTCTGGAATTAGGACATTGTAACAGATATTTATTGGCTATGATTAGAATTTGTGAATGTTAAAAATTCTCCTTTTATATACCAAAGTGTTGGTGTCAAGTTTTGCGTTTCATGAACAGCCCCCCTTTTCACTGTTTGTATGATGCTCTACAAATGCTGCAAACTAACTAGAAGCTTTACAAATAGTAATAATAATGATAATAACAAGAATAGTAATGTCTATTAAAAAAAAAGTCCTGCTGCTGTCTTTCTGACACCTAATTATGGCCTTCTGCTATGTTATGCAATCTCAGTAGCAGGGAGGCAGCATGAAAACTTTCACAGATGTTATCACAGAGAAAGTCGGTGAAGAAACATGAAGCTCATTCAGTGACACCAGTCAAGGATCGCGCTTTGATTGATAAATTCTTTCTACTGCTTTTCATAATTACGTTAAAAAGAACGTGTTCCTGTCAACTTCTGTCAGGATGGAGATATCATAGAGCCTCTGCTGCACGAGTCTTCTCCACGTGTGTCATAGTCTTCAAGTTAATAGTGTGGATGAGCCGAGTGATATTTACTGCTAAATTCCCCACTTTGCCGATGGATACGTTTCATCAAAACTCACAATTTCGCTCATTAAGCTGCTTAGGCAAATTTCGCTTTGATTGGAGGACGTTTTCGTAGGAGTGTATTTAGGTAGTTTTAGTTTGTTTTGTTGCTCGTCTGTGTAGACAATTTTTATTTTTACTTTTTTTTTTCCACTTTCTGTTTTTTCTTTGTGAGTAAAACAATGAGGATGGGGCGATGGGTCATTTTTTTTTTGGCATGAACAGGTCCAAAATAGTTAAGAGGAACTTCTTTAAGCCATTTAAAGCCACCCAAAATTTTTACTTTTCCTTTGAGCGCAACGCATTTCACCAAAATGGTGACATTTCGCCAACATCTCATTTTCACCAAAAATTTCTGGGAAATGAAAAGTCCGCTCATCCCTACTCTAATGCCCCGTACACACGATTGGACTTTCCGACAACGAAACCGTGGAATTTTGTTTCGAAGGTTGTTGGCTCCAACTTGTCTTGCATACGCACGGTCACACAAATGTTGGCCAACAATTACGAACGTGGCGACGTACAAGACGTACGGCGAGCCGGTAAAAAGGAAGTTCAATAGTCATGCGCCACCCTTTGGGCTCCTCCTGCTAATGTTGCGTTTGGTGGGCATTGATTCCGAGCATGCGTGTTTGTACTTTGTACGGAAAGTCCGACAACACACATTTGTTGGCGGAAAAAATTTGAGAACATGCTAGCCAACATTTGTTGGCGCAAAGTCCGACAACAAATGTCCGATGGAGCATACACATGGTCGGACTTTCCGCCAACAAGCTCACATCCAACATTTGTTGTCGGAAAATCCGTACGTGTGTACGGGGCATTAGTGGTGCAACATTTGGTTGTTTTGCCTCTATAAAGGTGCTCTTCTATATATATATATAGATATATATATATATCTATATATATATATCTATATATATAGATATATATATATAGAGCTCTATAATATAGACTCTATTGTCTTGAACGCTGAAAAAGGAAAATTCTTTAAACCCCAAAATGTTCTGGATACAGACCCTTTAATAAACATGACTGCTTAACCTCAACCAACTTACCGATTCATCCTTCTGGCCCTCCACTTCTTGCCACTTCTAAAGTTTCTCCTACAATCCTTCAACAGGGAGAATATATTAGAATATATCTGTGGTCTACAAGCTGCCTACTGGGCTTTTTTTCATCTCCAGTTATATTCCACGTCATCATTCCCTGCTATCTTTAGATCCAGTGTTACTTCCAAGGGAAGCTTTCTACTTAAGGTGAAGAGTCATGCTAGACAAAGTATATAAAGCCAAATAAGGGGACAAATGCACTATATAGTCAAAGGTTTCTGGACACCTGACCATCACACTGTATGGCCAAACTATTTAGACCTTCCTTCAAGTGATGGAGTTCTCCATTGAAGGCTCTCAATAATACGACATCAGTATGGAAGCAGAAGCAGCACAGGGAGCCAATCAGGTACAGTGCCTTTGTGCTCACAAGTGGTATATTGATAGGAGGAGAGAGCAGAGTGACAGAGAGATGAACTTATCAGTCTACTGCCACTTCCTCACTGTCCATTCAAAGAGTGGGGGTGGGGACAAGACCTAATCAGATGTCCAGGGGGGCTGTGCTTTTATATAAGCACTGCAATTAATAAACTAAGAACTGACATGGCTTGGCGGTAGTCCCATCCACGTTAAACATACATCTTGATCATGACACCTACTCTATGGTCAGAAGTTTGTAGACCCTCCTTCCAATGAAGGAGTTCTCGTGTCTCCAGTGACTGGTCCTGTTAATACTCCATCATATAAAGACGTTGTAGACAATTGTGCTCTTCCAACCTTGTGGTAATAGTGTGGTGAAGACCCTTTTCTGTTCCAGCATGACTGTGCCAGTTCCATAAAGACATGGTGTGACCAGTTTGGTGTGGAGGAACTCAAGTGTCCTGCACTGATCCCTGACCTCAACCCTAATGGACACCTTTGGATCTTATCTCTACTGTGGTTTCTCCTTGATAATCATCTGTGCCTGCTACTGATTCCTGCCTGTTTCCCAGCTACGATCCTTGAATGTTGGTCTGATACCTCGCTGCCCACATGTTACTGATCCAGCCTGTTTCTGATGTTCTTCCTTTCTACCAGCTTGGCATCTCTCTTAATTGCTACACTACCTGGCCAAACATATATGGACCCCCCTCCAAATGGATGAGTTTAGGTATTTCCAGTGAAGGGTTCTGTTACAACATCATACAAAGACATTGTAGATAATTGGCCAGAAGTTTGTAGACCATCCTTCCAATGATAGAGTTCAGGTGTTCCCAAGTGAAGTGCCCTGTTATTTCTACTGCATGCAAAGATATAGTAGACAATTGTGCTCTTCCAACCTAGTAGTAACAGTTTGGAGGAGACCCTTTTCTGCATCAACATGACTTTGACCCTGTGTACAAAGCCAGCTCAATATAGACATGGTTTTAGGGTTATTGTGTAGCATATAGACATGTTTGACTAGTATGGTGTGAAGAAATGCAAGTGTCCTGCACAGAGCCCTGACCTCAACCATACTGAACACCTTTAGACCTCAACTCTACTAAACACCTTTGGACGTCAACCCTACTGAACACCTTTGGACCTCAACCCAACACCTTTGAGATGAATTGGAAAATCTTGTGGAAAGCCTTCCCAGAAGCGTGGAGGTCATGGCTTGGAATGGAATAGCCAACAAGTGCCAAGCCTTGACGCCAACCCTACTGAACACCTTTGGGATGAATTGGAAAATCTTGTGGAAAGCCTTCCCAGAAGGTTGGAGGTAATGGTTTGGAATGGAATATCCAACCAGATCCAATCCCTGACCTCAACCCTACTGAACAACTTTGGGATGAATAGGAAAATCTTGTGGAAAGCCTTCTCAGAAGAGTGAAGGTCATGGTTTGGAATGGAATATCCAACAAGCCCTGACCTCCACCCTACTGAATACTTTTGGAATGAATAGGAACATCTTGTGGAAAGCCTTCCCAGAAGAATAGAGGTCATGGTTTGAAATGGAATATTAAATAAGCTCCAAGCCCTGACCCCAACCCTACTGAACAGCTTTTGGATGAATTGGAAAATCTTGTGGAAAGCCATCCCAGAGGAGTGGAGGTCATGGTTTGAAATGACATATCCAACAAGATCCAATCCCTGACCTCAACCCTACTGAACAACTTTGGGATGAATAGGAAAATCTTGTGGAAAGCCTTCCCAGAAGAGTGAAGGTCATGGTTTGGAATGGAATATCCAACAAGCCCTGACCTGCCCCCTACTGAACACCTTTGCGATGAATTGGAAAATCTTGTGGAAAGCCTTCCCTGAAGAGTGGAGGTCATGTTTTGGATTGGAATATCCAACAAGCTCCAAGGTGCATTGAAACACAGATGCTAAGCCAGGTCTTCTCATCCAACATCAGCACCTGACTGCACAAATTCTCGCAGTCCCATTCCCAAAATCTTGTGGAAAGCCTTCTCAGAAGAGTGGAGGATGTTATAAATGCAAAATTGCCAAGCTTCATTTTACCGGCCATGGTTTTGGAATAGAATGTCCAACAAGTTCATAGAGGTGTGATGGTCAGGTGTCCACTTTTGGTCTTGACTTACTAATTATTTGAAGCTGTAATAACTTCTTGCATAAGAGGTGAATCTCCAAAAAAGTAATACATATTGGACCTCTATTTTAAGCAGCAACATCCACCGTTAAAAAAAAACTGATTGATATTCAGTTTGGACAGAAAGACATTCTGTTTTATCAAACACAATTGAAAATCCATTAGTGATGCTCTCTTGATGAGAGAAGCAGCAGTTATGATTTGTAATAATTGTTGGGTGACTCTCCTCGTAGACGTCACTGTGCTTAATAGCAACTAACATAAAGCACTAAAGTACATCTGTCAGTGATGAGTTGAATTAAATAATATAGTACCAATTTCCTCATTTAAAAACGCTGTGCCACTTGCTATTAGGCATGTACCTGCTAGCAGCTGTCACTTGTTAACCTATATCTGGGGCTACGTATGAATTAATTACTTCTCTTCTGAATTATATATCATGCATTGATGTGTATTTGCAGTTTCTTATTACTTTATGCCATATACTTTGATTTGCGTTTCCATTAGTGACATCTATTTGAATTAAATATCAATAAGGAGACTCAGACCGAGGTCTGATGCCACCCTCGTGTAGACGATTAATTATTGATGACACGTAAAGCTTTTTTTCTAGAGTAATGAGAGATGTAGTTCCTACGTAACTGTAATGAGGGTCATTTGCATTACAGATTATATGTGGCATGTAATGTATGTCGCTGATCTGTGTGAAGAATAGGCAATTAAATCATTATAAAACCTTCAGAACAAATCACTCCGGTATGATTTAGGATGAGTGAACATATGGCTTGGTGCTATTGTATGGGTATGCAAGACATAAACAATGGTCACCCTGGGAAATTCTACAATGCTTTCTTCAAATTTGCAATATAAATGTTTGTAGACAGCTGACCATCACTCCTTTATGAGCTGATTGGATATATATCCGATTCCAAAAACCATGGCCATATTATAGTTCTGGCACCCTTTGCAGCTTTAACTCGCCTCCACTCTTCTGGGAAGACTTTCCACTAGCTGTTGGAGTGTGTCTTTGGGAATTTGTGCTGTCAGGTACTGATGCTTGATGAGAAGAACTGGCTTAACAGCTGTGTTTCAATTCACCCCAGAGGTGTTCAGTTGGGTGAGGTCAGGGCTTGGAGATCGGTGTTTCAATTTACCTTGGAGCTTGTTGGATATTCCAATCCAAACCATGACCTCCAGTCTTCTGGGAAGGCTTTCCACAAGATTTTCCAATTCATCCCAAAGGTGTTCAGTAGGGTGGAGGTCAGGGCTTGGAGCTTGTTGGATATTCCCTTCCAAAGCACGACCTTCACTCCTCTGGGAAGGCTTTCCACAAGATTTTCCTATTCATCCCAAAGGTGTTCAGTAGGGTGGAGGTCAGGGCTTGGAGCTTGTTGGATATTCCCTTCCAAAGCACGACCTTCACTCTTCTGGGAAGGCTTTCCACAAGATTTTCCTATTCATCCCAAAGTTGTTCAGTAGGGTTGAGGTCAGGGATTGGATCTTGTTGGATATTCCATTTCAAACCATGACCTGCACTCTTCTGAGAAAGGCTTTCCACAAGATTTTCAAATTCATTCCAAAGGTGTTCAGTAGGGTTGAGGTTCAAAGATGTTCAGTAGGGTTGAGGTCCAAAGGTGTTTCGGCAGGGTTGAGGTCCAAAGGTGTTCAGCAGAGATGAGGTGCAAAGGTGTTCAGCAGAGATGAAGTCCAAAGGTGTTCTATAGGGTTGAGGTCAGGGCTTGGAGCTTGTTGGATATTCAATTCCAAACCATGACCTGCACTATTCTGGTAAGGCTTTCCACAAGATTTTCCAATTTATTCGAAAGCTGTTTAGTAGAGTTGAGGTGTAAAGGTGTTTGGTAGGAATGAGGTCCAAAGGTGTCCAGTAAGAATGAGGTCCAAATGTGTTCGGTAGGGTTGAGGTCCAAATGTGTTCGGTAGGGTTGAGGTCCAAAGGTGGTCAGTAGAGATGAGGTCCAAAGGTATTCAGTATTGTTGAGGTCAGGGCTTGCAGCTTGTTGGATATTCCATTCCAAACCATGGCCTGCACTCTTCTGATAAGGCTTTCCACAAAATTTTCCAATTTGTTCCAAAGGTGTTCAGTAGGGTTGAGGTCCAAAGGTGTTCAGTAGGGTTGAGGTCTAAAGGTGTTCAGTAGGCTTGAGGTCCAAAGGTGTTCATTAGGCTTGAGGTCAGGGCTCTGTTCATCATGACACTCAAGTTCCTCCACACCAATCTGGTCAAACATGCAATTCCAACAACATTTTGGATGGTGTCTGGGGGAATTTGTGCCCATTCAGCCAAAAGAAATTTTGTGAGGTTAGGTATTCAAGTTGGATGAGAAGACCTGGCTCACCATCAGTGTTCCATATATCCCACCCCCAGTGTTCAGTAGGGTTGAGGTCAGGACTCTGTGCAGGACATGTATGTTTTTCCACCCATCACCCACTGTATATGAGCTTGGTGGACATCCCATTGCAAAACCAATGCCATTAATATGGAGTTGCCCCCTCCCCCACAGCCGTTAATATGGTGTTGTACCCTTTGTGGCTAATAACATCCTCTCCTCTTCTGGGAAGACTTTCCACAAGATTTTAAAAGGGTGCCTGTGGGAATTTGTGCCCATTTTTGAGCTCAGGTCCTGATGTTGGATGAGACCTGAATCACCATTGACATTCCAATTCATTCCAAAGATGTTCAGTAGGGTTGAAGTCCAAAGGTGTTCAGTAGGGTTGAGGTCAGGGCTCTGTTCATGACACTCAAGTTTCTCCACACCAAACTGGTCAAACTTCCAAAACCATGCCCATTAATATGGTTCTGAATGGTTCTGGCACCCTTTACAGCTATAACATCCTCCACTCTTCTGGGAAGCCTTTCCACAAGATTTTGGAGTGTGTTTGCGGGAACTTTTAGCCAAAAGAGCATTAGTACATCATATACTTATGTTTGGAAGAGTTGGCTCGTAATTGGCTTTTAGGTTCATTCCAAAGGTGTTCAGTAGGGTTGCCGGCCATTGAAGGATGCCTGTGAGAAATGTGTGCATTTTTGAGGTCAGGTACTGAATTCCAGTTCATCTCAATGGTGTTCAGTAGGGTTGAGATCAGGGCTCTGTGCTGGACACTCAAGTTTCTCCACACCAAACTGGTCAAACCATGTCATGCTGGATCACAGTTCTGAATGGGGAGAAGTTAGCTATACATTATATTTGCCTACCATGTGTCACAGGGTCTTGCTCTGTTAATGTCAGAATAAAAAAAAACAATTCCACTCAGGGTGACCAGCCCAACATACACTGTGTGGCCAAAACTTGTGGACCCCTAACCGTTAAACCTATATGAGCTTGTTGAATATAACATTCCAAAATCAGGAGCATTATTATAGACCCCCGCCCATCCTTTGTGGTCATAACATCCACCACTCTTCTGGGAAGTCTTTCAACAAGATCTTAGAGGGTGTCTGTCGGAATTTGTGACCATTTGTGAAATCAAGGAACTGATGTTGGATGAGAAGACCTAGCTCACCATTGGTGTTTCAATTCATCCCAATGGTGATTAGTAGGGTTGAGGTCAGGGCTCTGTGCAGGACACTTGAGTTCCTCCATGACCTCAAACCTAGTGAACACCTTTGGGATGAGAAGACCTCATCCCAAAAGGTGTTCTTTAGGGATAAGGGCAGTTACTGATGTTGGATAAGATGACCTTATACCAAAGGTCTTCCAAATGTAGAGTTAAGGTCAGGGCTCTGTGCAGGGCACTCTAGTTCCTCCGAACTGGTCACACTAACTTTATTAAGCTGGCTTTGTACAGGGGGGGGGGGGGCACAGTCATACTGGAACTGAAAAGAGTCTTCACCAAACTGTTGCCACAAGGATAGAAGAGCACAAATGTCTACAATGTCTTTGTATGATGGAGTATTACCAGGAACCTTCACTGGAGACACCTGAACTCCATCAATTGAAGGATGGTCTACAAACTTCTGGCCACAGAGTAGGTGTCATGAACAGGATGTGCCTTTAACGAGGATTGGACTACCTCCAAGGCATGGAGGTAGTCCAATCCTCCATGCCCTGGAGGTATGGAGGTAGTATTTTCATCAATGAGCGAGTTTGGGGTGTAGGAACTCGACTGGCCCGCACAGAGTCCTAACCTCAACCCAATAGAACACCTAGAACAGACTGTGAGCCAGGCCTATCTCGTCCAACCTCAGTGCCTGACCTCACAAATGTTCTTCTGGAACAGTGGTTCTCAACTCCAGTCCTTGGGACCCACCAACAGGCCAGATTTTAAGTATTACCCTGGGGAGTAGGCAGACTAGAATACTGCAATCACTGAGCAGCAAATTATATCACCTGTGATGTATTTCAGCTATCTTGCAAACCTGGCCTGTTGGTGGGTCCTGAGGACTGGAGTTGAGAACCACTGTTCTGGAAGAATGGTCAAACATTCCCGTAGACAGCCTTCCCAGAAGAGTTGAAGCTGTTATAGCTGCAAAGGGTGGGCCAACCCAATATTGAACCCTACAGACTAAGACTGAATTAAAGTTCACGCGTGTGTAAAGGCAGGTGTCCCAATACTTTTGGCAATATAGTATGTAATGAGAACTTTAATGGCATCCCAGTCTCAGTCCATTGAGTAGGCCCCGCCCTTTGCAGCTATAACAGCTTTAACTATTCTGGGAAGGCCGTCCACAAGGTTTAGGAGGGTGTCTATGGGAATGTTTGACCATTCTTCCAGAAGAACATTTGTGAGGTCAGGCACTGACGTTGGACGAGATAGGCCTTGGCTCACAGTCTCCGCTCTAGTTCATCCCAAAGGTGTTCTATCGGGTTGAGGTCAGGACTCTGTACAGGCCAGTCGATATATACCGTATATATATATAAGCACAGCCACCCTGAAGACCTGAGTAGGTCTTGTCCCCACCCCCATTCTTTGAGTGGACAATAAGTGTCAGTAGCCTGATGAGCTCATCCCGGCCACTCTGCTCTCTCCTCCTATCAAGATACCATTTGTGAGCACATGATTGGCTCCTTGTGTTGCTTCTCCCTCTCCCAGCACAGTAGATGACAAGAGGCTGATACCAAGTCACTGTCAGGTACTGAATTAAAAAAAAAATGAATTTTATGATGTAATAATGAATAGAGAGCCGCAATAATTTGTGTCCTTTCTATCTGCCTGGCGTTCAGCTTTATTAAGTAAAAATAAGTATTTCTATCATTTTTTTTTTTTTGTTCCAGTAACAAGACAATTAAGGTATTCACAAGTCTCGAGCACCTTTCTGGTGTCACTTACAGAATGTTGATGAATGACCGCGGGCCGGGGACAGACAAAGGGCCTGTGTGGGTACAATTTGTGGTCATTAAAAGCTGTTTCTGTTTATGAAGCTCATTTGGCTGCTAATTATGGCGCTCATTAGGCTGCGTGTCATTTTAGCATTTGGACCTGTGAGTTTTGAAAAATGACACCTTTAGTGAAAATATCCCCCTCGCCCCCCCCCTCGCCCCCCCCCCTCACCCCGAACGACCCGTCTAAAAATGTCTATAATACTAGTAAGCAGGATCACTTATCTCACTCCATCGATATGATTATACCCAACATGCAGGAGCAGTGCGGGGTTCTGTACGGAGGTTACAGAACTCCTAATTATTATTATTTTATTTTAGGCATAAATACCTCTCTGTAATAATGAAATTGTTTATTATATTGATACATTGCCCCCCCCCCCTCCCCCCCCCCCCCCCAAGCCCGGAGGAAGTTCTCTGCAGCTCAATTTATCAAATGCAACAAAGTGAAGAAGGAAGAAAAAATTTTACAAAAAAAAAAAAAAGCATTTGGTAATTTCGCTAAGTACATTCCAAATTATACATCAGACCGCCGAAAACTTTTATCACAGTATATTCTCCGTGAAATTAATAAACTGAAGTGCCTTACTTAATGGATACAGCCGTTATAAGAAAATAAGAAGGCGCTTTTTTTTTTTTTTTTTTGCATTATTTTTGCGAGTCCAGGAGCGTTCCGGCCCAAAAAAAAAAAAAAGAAAAATAATGATTATACTAGAGTTCTATCATTTATGGTAACCTAAGTTTTGTCTCGTTTATGTATATTGTCCTGTATATATATATATATTTTTTTTTCTCATAGTTTTTGGGATTAAAGTATGCCAATATTTCTGGTAACATATATAAATATATATACATATATATATAAATATAAATATAAATATATATATATATATATATATATATATATATATATATATATATGTTACCAGAAATATTGGCATACTATTGTATAATCACACAAACTATGAGAAAAAAAAAAATATATATATATAACAGTAAACAGTGCATCTTTGGCATTAAGAGGGAGGAATAGTGCCCCATTGTTGTGTCCGTGGTAGGAATAATGCCTCATCATTGGTGTCAATAGGAGAAATAGTAGGCATCGTTGGCAGGAAAAGTACCCCAGGGGCTGGATAAAAGCAAGCAAAGGGCTGCATCCGGTCCCCGTCCCCCCCCCCAACCATCCCCCCCCTCCCCCCCCCCGGGCCACAGTTTGAAGACCACTGTGATAGACCAACACAAAGTGTCACATAATTGTGAAGTGGAAGGAAAATGATAAATGATACAAATAAATATGTGAAAAGTGTGGGGGGGGCATTTGTATGGCGCCCCCCGGAGTCAATACTTTGTAGAACCCCCTTTCTCTACAAGTCTTTTTGGGGATGTCTCTACCAGCTTTGCACATCTAGAGAGGACATTTCTGCCCATTCTTCTTTGTAAAATATCTCAAGTTCTGTCAGATTGGATGGAGAGCATCTGTGAACAGCAATTTTCAAGTCTTGCCACAGATTCTCAATGTGATTTAGGTCTGGACTGTGACTGGGCCATTCTAACACATGAATATGCTTTGATCTAAACCATTCCATTGTAGCTCTGGCTGGATGTTTCGGGTCGTTGTCCTGCTGGAAGGTGAACCTCCGCCCCAGTCTCAAGTCTTTTGTAGACTCTAACAGGTTTTCTTCTAAGATTGTCCTGTATTTGTCTCCATCCATCTTCCCATCAACTCTGACCAGCTTCCCTGTCCCTGGTGAAGAAAACCATCCCCACCACATGATGCTGCCACCACCATGTTTCACGGTGGGGATGGTGTGTTCGGGGTGATGTGCAGTGTTAGTTTTCCCCACACATAGCGTTTTGCTTTTAATCCAAAAAGTTGAATTTTGGTCTCCTCTGACCAGATCACCTTCTTCCAGATGTTTGCTGTGTCCTCCACATGGCTTCTCACAAACTACAAACAGGACTTCTTATGACTTTCTTTCACCAATGTCTTTCTTCTTGTCACTCTTCCATAAAGGGCAGATTTGTGGAGAACACGACTAATAGTTGTCCTGTGGACAGATTCTCCCACCTGAGCTGTGGATCTCTGCAGCTCCTCCAGAGTTACCATGGACCTCTTGGCTCTTCTCTGATGAATGCTCTCCTTGCCCGGCCGGTCAGTTTAGGTGGACGGCCATGTCTTGGTAGGTTTGCAGTTGTGCCATACTCTTTCCATTTTCCGATGATGGATTGAACAGAGCTCCGTGAGATGTTCAAAGCTTGGGAGATTTTATTATAACCTAACCCTGCTTTATACTTCTCCACAACTTTATCCCTGACCTGTCTGGTGTGTTCCTTGGCCTTCATGATGCTGTTTGTTCACTAAGGTTCTCTAACAAACCTCTAGGGGCTTCACAGAACAGCTTTATTTATACTGAGATTAAATGACACACAGGTGGACTCTATTTACTAATTAGGTGACTTCTGAAGGCAATTGGTTCCACTAGATTTTAGTTAGGGGTATCAGAGTAAAGGGGGCTGAATACAAATCCCCCCCCCCCCACACACACTTTTCACATATTTATTTGTATCATTTATCATTTTCCTTCCACTTCACAATTATGTGACACTTTGTGTTGGTCAATCACATAAAATCCCAATAAAATACATTTACGGTTTTGGTTGTATATAGACATAGATATATTTATATTTATTTTTTTTATTTTTTATGGCAAATCGGATCCAGTTTCTGTTGGTTTCCCTTTAGTAAAATAGGCGCAGAGTATAAGGCACTGCATATGTGGCTGTGTAAAAAAAAAATTTGCCTTAGGAAGAATGTACAAAGTTGGCGTCCAATGGGACTGCCAGAAATCCACATTCCTAACCTCTTCACGACTTCAGTCTATAGATGAACATAATAAGGCCTGGTGCACCCTGCTGAGAGAACCTAAAACCTACTTTCCATTTTGGGACTAGGAACTTGCACCTGTGCACATCCTCTGTTTGGAAGAGGTCTATTTGAGCTACAATCATGTACCTTAACCATAAAAAGTAGCAAATTCCGTTGCTTGGTTAAGTTGAATATAGACACACATTCAACCAAAAACCAAAAATAAATACAGTGAAACCTGCAGTGAAACCTGCATCCCCAGAACTCTAAACCCAAAATGGCTTGAGAGGAAAAAACCCTTTATAAAGCATGGTTCAATTTGTTTAAACAGTAAAATGTTCCATCCTGATCTCCTTAGGCAATTGGATATTCCCTGGATCAAAAATCTAGAGTATTCTTGCAGATAAATATTAATAGCCGGTTGTTTTGTACATTTAGAAACACATCTATCCATAGTTCGAGTTGGTTAGAACCAGCATCTGGAGAAGTCTGTTCTACATTTTGCCAGTTTTTAAGAGAAGACTTTCCATATGTGAAGGTTAAACTTCTTTTCTTCCAGTTGTAAAGAGTGCCGCCTTATCATTCGCAATCACCTTAGAGTGAGCAGCTCTGCTCCAAGTTGACTATATGAACCATGCATGTATCTTGTACAAAGTGATCATATTCTCCCTACAAGGCCTCTTTTCGATGGAGAATAAATTCAGTTCAGTTAGTCTCTACTCCCCATAGTCGAGGTCCTCCATGCCTCTTACTTTGGCTACACTTCTCTCCAGTTCCCACCCAATCACTCTCCAGTTCCCCAAAACTGATCTTTGTATTCCAGATGAGGTCTTACTAACATTGATAGTAACATCTGTTGGGTTATCGTTGACCTCTCGGTCTTTGTTGGATCATGGCAGTTCACCGGTTGTCCTTGGGTTATCATTACATTGGAGAAGCCTTTCTCAACCAGGGTTCAGTGGGACCTTAGGGTTCCTCCAGAGGTTTCTAGGAGTTCCATGAGCAATGAGCAACACCCAAGCTGAGTTAGCCTTGTTTTTTTGGCCAGTGATACCATCAATCAATGGTCGGAAATGCTCCTTCTACAATTCTGGTCGGAAATTGCTCCTTCTATAAAGCTCCCTACGTCATGTCCTTGTCTGCTTAGAACTAAACTCACCAGCCACTTTTGTAGGTACGCCCGCTGAATTGCTTAGTAACACAATTTGCTAATCAGTCAATCACATGGCAGCAACTCAATGCATTTAGGCATCTAGACTTGGTGAAGTTCAATCCGAGCACCAGAAGGAGGAAGAAAGAGGATTGAAGTGACTTTGAACGTGGCATGGTGGTTGGTGGCAGACGGGCTGGTCTGAGTATTTCTGGGATTTTCACACACAACCATCTCTCGGGGTTTACAGAGAATGGTGGGGAAAAGAAAAAATATCCAGTGAGTGGCAGTTGTGTGGAGGAAAATGCCTTGTTGAGGTCAGAGGAGAATGGGCAGACTGGTTCCAGATGATAGAAAGGCAACAGTAACTCAAATAACCTCTCGTTACACCCAAGGTATGGAGAATACCATCTCTGAACATGTAACACATAGAACCTTGAAGCAGATGGGCTACAGCAGCAGAAGACCACACACCAGGTGCCACTCCTGTCAGCTAAGAACAGGAAACTGAGGCTACAATTCACACAGGATCACCAAAATTGGACAAAAGAAGATTGGAAAAAACGTTGCCTGGTCTGATGGGTCTCGATTTCAGCTGCGACATTCAGATGGTGGGGTCAGACTTTGGCGCATGGATCCATCCTGCCTTGTATCACCGGTTCAGGCTGGTGGTGGTGGTGTGGGTGATGGGTACACTTTGGGCCCCTTAGTACCAATTGAGCATGGTTTAATCACCACGGCCTACCTGAGTATTGTTGCTGACCATGTCCATCCCTTTATGACTACAGTGTCCCCATCTTATGATGGCTCCTTCCAGCAGGATAATGCACCATGTCACAAAGCTCCAATCATCTCACCACTGGACAATGAGGTCACTGTACTCCAATGTCCTCCACACTCACCACATCTCATCCAATAGAGCACCTTTGGGATGTGGTGCAATTGCATGATGTTATCATGTCACTATGGACCAAAATATCTGAGGAATGTTTCCAACACCTTGTTGTATCTATGCCACAAAGAATGAAGGAAAAAGGGGGTCCAACCCAGTACTAGCAAGGGGGACCTAATAAAGTGGCCGGTGAGTGTATATTTCTTATGGCCCTTCAGCCCACAAACAGCATATATTGGCAGGCTATGTGCAACTCTGGCGGGGTAGTAGGCCGTACCATGGTTGGCGACCTACAAGCTCCATACATTTTCACCCAGGGTTTTTTTCACCCAGGGTTCCTCCAAGGTTGCTAGAGGTTCCATCCAATGAGCAACTTCTGTCTCAGATAAGTAACCACTTTTAGCTGTCCGTAAGGATGAGACTCTTCCTAATGACCACCAATATAAGAAGCATTCTTCTTCAATGCACCATGAACTTTAGATATAGTAATTTCCAGAAAAGGTTACCTGAAACCTAAAAGTTATTTAAAGGGTTCCTTTGTGTTAAAAAAGGTTTGAGAAGGTCTGCACCAGAATATGTACCAACCAATCTGATCAAGTTTGTGACAAGATACTGAACTCTACAGGAACTTCAAAGATATCCCAAAAAAAAAACCCCTCAATACATCGTTCCCCATTTTACCACACTGTGATCCAAAATGAAACGATCAGAAAAAAACATAAAAAGACATAAAACCCTTTAAAATTGATTAAAGCGTGTCAGGACTTGCCTTCTTAATAACGTGTTAATTACCGCCCCTCGTAAGAGATAAATAGACTTCACATATACTAATCTTTTGTTATTAGCATTTTATTATGGAGGCAAGTCTTGGCACGCGTTAATCGATTTGAAATGGTTTTATGTCATCTTTATGGTCTTTTCTGATCTTGTCATTTTGTATCATGGTGTTATAAAGGGTTTTTTTTTTTTTTTTTTTTTTGTTAAGGTTTAATTTGGAGTGGTGAATTGAGTTTTTTTTTTTTTCTTGGGACAGTAGCTTTGTGATCTTCTCAGAAGAGCCTTCTCAGATTCCCTATTGTTGATCATTATCGGTTTTCCTAATCCTAATCCATCCAAGAATGGGAATCAAGTCAAAAAAGCACATATGACCCAAGATATCTGCCATTTACATGGGATGGAAAAAGTTAATTGTGTGGACAGTATCGTATTATTGATGTTCCTGGGGTAGGAAAAGGGCTGTGTTATGGTTGATGGCCTCAATGGGTGAGGAATACCATAAAGAAAGGTCTCAAAAACATCTGATCATTGGAAATCTTGAGTTTATTTTTAAAAAAAAGCATATCTAACCCATTGCGGAATTTGACTTGCTCCTCAGGGTTTGTGGCTACCATAAAGAAAGGTCTCAAAAACATCTGATCATTGGAAATCTTGAGTTTATTTTTTAAAAAAAAGCATATCTAACCCATTGCGGAGTTTGACTTGCTCCTCAGGGTTTGTGGCTACCATAAAGAAAGGTCTCAAAAACATCTGATCATTGGAAATCTTTATTTTTCTATATTTTTTTATTATTTTTTTATATTTCTTTATTATTTTTAATTTAAAAAAAAAAAAAACATATCTAACCCATTTTGGAGTTTGACTTGCTCCTCAGGGTTTGGGGCCGAAGACAGTAAAAAAACTGAAAATAACATTTAAATAATGTGAAAGCCAGATTTCTAACCCATTGCGGAGTTTGACTTGCTCCTCAGATTTCTGATGTATCGGGGGTGGTGCAGATTATGTTCTGTTAGCATTTTATCCCAAATCTTAATCTGACTGCTAAGTAGCGTGTCCCCCGATATTGTTGATCATTATATCCGTTTTCCCAATCCTAATGGCATCCAAGAATGGGAATCAAGTCAAAAAAGCACATATGACCCAAGATATCTGCCATTTACATGGGATCGAAAAAGTTAATTGTGTGGACAGTATCGTATTTGGGATGTTCCTGGAGTAGGAAAAGGGTTGCGTTATGGTTGATGGCTGTAGCAATGGGTGAGGAATACCATAAAGAAAGGTCTCAAAAACATCTGATCATTGGAAATCTTGAGTTTAATTAAAAAAAAAAAAAACATATCTAACCCATTGCCGAGTTTGACTTGCTCCTCAGGGTTTGTGGCTACCATAAATAAAGGTCTCAAAAACATCTGAACATTGAAAATCTTGAGTTTATTTTTAAAAAAAAAACATATCTAACCCATTGCGGAGTTTGACTTGCTCCTCAGGGTTTGTGGCTACCATAAAGAAAGGTCTCAAAAACATCTGATCATTGGAAATCTTGAGTTTTTTTTTTTAAAAAAACAAACATATCTAACCCATTGCGGAGTTTGACTTGCTCCTCAGGGTTTGGGGCTGAAGACAGTACACACAAAAAAATTGAAAATAAAATTTTAATAATTTGAAAGCCAGATCTAAATGAAGCCACAAACAGTCTGGGAGGCAATAATCCATGTGCAGCCGGTAAAAGACAACAATGTGTATTGAATATGAAAATGGAGTTCCTTACTTGACTAGACGAACCTTTGGTCCTCAAACTTATAATAAAGACACAAAACTACGTGACATGGGTTCAAATGGTCTCAGCAGCCATTTTATTAACAAATGATAAAAGAAATAGAACAATTACAACAATGCAAATTAAATAATGCAACCAGGAGAGGGTCTTTGGGTGTCCTTAAGGCACACTTCATGACCATAATTGACCATGTCCTCAGCCGTCCCCCGTGCTTGAAGACATTGCGACTAACACATTTTAGACTTTCCCCCAGGGGACCTAGATCCTGGGAGAACCACCAACAACCAGCCAGGTCGGAGCACCATACCTTAGATGGTGACCTCTGAATCACTGACCCCCTGAAGACCCCTTACCTGCAAACTGCTGGGACAAAAGTGCCAAATGTTCAAATTATTATTCTTTTTTTTTTTATTAGTATATGTAGCAAATAATCTAGCCTCCTCCAGTCCAATGAGAACCTTCAGGGCCAAAGATAGGTGACATCCTTCTGTATGTGGTGGGTTTGGTTGTGAGGCATAGTGGGTGCAAGGTGGATAAAGTCATTGGGCGCCAAACACTTCTTGGATGTAAAAGAGATTTTATTTCTCTTAACAGTCCTTTTTATATTTTGAGGGGAAAGACGGTTGGGGTCAATTGGCAGACTCCGAGACTTCAATAGGAGAACAGCCGTACAGGGAAAGGCCCCAGCAAGGCGCCACATCTGCGCATGCAGGATTGCTGTCTCCTATGACAACAGTCTGTAAACGTTCCTAACACAAATCGTTACAGTCCTCTTTGATTCACTACAACTTCTCCTTGTAGTTCTTCAGCCCCTTGAGCTCCTGGTCTCTCACTGGACCCTCTGATTCACTGATTCTGAATCCCTGGAGCTCCTCAAAGCTTTGCGGTGGTATCTCCCTCAAACGTCACCCACGATTCCGTGCTGGGTCCCTAGCTTGACACTCCAGATACTTCTCAAGCTTCACCCCTGATAACCGGCTCGGTCCCTGACTTGACTCGCAAGGCTGCTCTGCAAGCGTCACCTACGCTGGTTGGGTCTCTGACTTGATCACCACCTGAAGTTTCCCGATTCTTGGTGAGAATGCTGCTCCGGTACTTGCTTCAGTTACTCACTGTGGTCCCTGATAAAGGTGGTCGGTCCCTTAGTGGAGACAGTTTCCTTCTACCTCCAACCACGACAGGTTCTCCGGCCAGCAGAACCGTCACTTATGGTTGGACTGCAAAACGGAATCCCAACCCTGTGCTGCCCTCTTACTTCTGGATAGGCCCTCACACAGCCTGGCAGCCAGATGCCCCCGGGATAGGCCCAATCTCCGCCTGGAGCGTACGACACACCTCCACCCAGACAGCCGTCTAGGTGGCACAGAGCACAGATCACCTGACCTCACTTGAATATATAAGTTCTCCCAGCAGGCCAAGGGATTCAAGAAAACCCCTGCCCACTGGCTGAGATACCCCATATACCCATAACCTTACCTTGGGTTGCCCTTCTCGTATCTAGTACCACCAAGTACCCAGCCACCTAGCAGTAGAAGAGAAAAGTGCAACAAGGCCAAACTTGGGGAGAAATAAATGGATCTCTAGCAATTGACCAGGGTAACTACTCCTGGCTAGTAAATTTGTGAGGAGCTCCCTGACTAAACCCCAGGGTGCTACATATAAAATATGTAACACAAAAACTGCCCCCCCAACCCAGAATACAGGAGGGAGGGAAAGTCTTCTTGTCGCCTAAACTTTCCGGAATAACTACTCATCAACCCTTGCACTGGACCTCCCTTGCGGCTCCACAATGCCCATCTGACCCTCAGCCTCCAATCAGGTAACCTATGCCCCAACCACACTAAACTACAGAGTTCTTTAACCCTTCTCTGACCTGTTCCTCCCTCAGTCATGACGACCCTCTGTCTATTCATAAAAAATATCATATATAAATGGGTAACGCTACCCCCGCAGTGGCTGCTGGATTTTCAGGTCCTCCCTTACACACACAGGGATTTTTTGCAGCCTTCATGCAGACTCAAGAAGTGAAGTGAAAGGAAAGGATGTAAGGGGAAGTGAGGGGGCAAAGCTGCACAGCAAGGATGGTGGACATGGGGGGTCAGTCTCCGCCCGCCACCCACACATCGGGGAGAGTCGCCGGGCAAGATCCTGAATTGCCAAGAAGGTCAGTGTTACGTTGGGGGTCAGCTCGCTATGGCCATGCCTGAGGTAGCCCACCACCACCCGCCAACAAATGTTGGAACACATCCAAGCTCAATAGGTGCTTGGGCTTCAGGAGAAGGGTGGAGGCTTATGGTTGAAGCATTTTCAAAATATCTTTCAATTGCCATTTCGAGGACAGTTTTACCATCTAAGAATGAGTCCTCTCTATGGCATCTTTGTACATCCTGCCTGGTCATTGTACCTGTAATGCGTTACCAATACAGAAGCCATTCACAGTGTGTAGAGCCTTCTTGGTCACGAGGACCGCTTCTTGCTCCGAGTCTTCATCTGCTTTCTTAGGTGACATATGGATAAACAGTTTTGCCCCCCCACCCCCTACAATAACTAGTCTGTTCCTCTGAAAATACCCCGACAGAAATATCCCCGCTGACCCCAGCGCTCTCCGCTTTAATACTAATAGGCCTATTTTAATAATGATGTTTTTGGAGCAATTTTAGGCCATGAGTATGTCACAGCTTTTGTTGATAAAGAGCACGAGGAAAGCCCTCTAATAAAATTCTCTGTGACAGAAGACATGTTTCTGGCCTAAAAGACTCGGTGCTTTGTGCGGTGTGACCTGGTAGACGGGCTGTAAAAAATAACAGTGAGCGAGAAATAGGTGGTCCACTTCTTCTGATTTCCCTTCATGTTACATAGTTACATGTAGTAGGTGAGGTTGAAAAAAGACACAAGTCCATCAAGTCCAACCTATGTGTGTGATTATATGTCAGCATGATGCCCCTCTATTCCTGGCCACCCGCTAAGTAGATGTAAACCCAAACTGAATGACATTCTTGCCTGTTTTTCCATCCTTTGTGGCTGCTGAGCTCCTACAGCCTCTTTGCAGCCACTTCATGTCCCAATGCACTCCAGTGATGGCTGCATGGCATTTCCTAGGGTGGGTTTCCTGATGGTGATGTTCTCAGTCATCTCTAAAAGTACCAAACCACCGACCTTATGTTATGGAGATAGGGAGAGTCTTTTGTAGTCCTGTCCTAGGGTGATAACATTGCTCCTCAATGATAAAGCATTGCCGTTTTCTTTACATACCTTATTTTGGACCTTGATAAGTCAGCACTGAGTGTCTGTGCTTCTCTATGCAATGCAGGCAGATCATGGCTAGTGGGAGGGGTCAGCAGGGTGCTGTACATACTGTAGCTTCCTGAAAACACAGCACCCTGCACCGGGGGGGCTAGTGAGTACTGGAGGTCCTGGGGCTCCCAGAAATCCTGGAAGACCCAGCAGGGAGCCTGTGAGTAGTGGAGGTCTTAGGGTTCCTAAAAATCCTGCAAGATCCAGTAGGGAGCCAGTAAGTACTGGAGGTCTTAGAGTTCCTAAAAATCCTGGAAGGCCCTGTAAGGAGCCTTTGAGTACTGGAGGTCCTACGGTTCCTAGAACTCCTGGAAGACCCAGTAGGGAGCCAATGAGTACTGGAGGTTCTAGTGTTCTCAGAAATCCTGGAAGATCTATCAGGGAGCCTGTGAGTAGTGGAGGTCTTAGGGTTCCTAAAAATCATGTAAGACCCAGTAGGGAGCCTGTGAGTACTGGAGGTCTTAGGGTTCCTAGAACTCCTGGAAGACCCAGCAGGGAACCAGTAAGTACTGGAGGTTCTAGGGTTCCCAGAAATCCTGGAAGACCCAACAGGGAGCCTGTGAGTAGTGGAGGTCTTAGGGGTCCCAGAAATCCTGGAAGTCCTAGCAGGGAGCCTGTGCGCAGTGGAGGTCTTAGGGTTCCCAAAATACCTGGTATCCCCAGTAGAGAGCCTGTGAGTAGTGGAGGTCTTAGGGTTCCCAAAAATCCTGGAAGACCCAACAGTGAGCCTGTGAGTACTGGAGGTCTTAGGTTTCCTCAGTACTCCTCTCAAGTCCCTTAGTCTTAATGCAAGCAGCAGGCTGGCTTTGGGAGGAGTTATGCAAATATAAAAATGCTTTGATGGGTGTATATCAGTCCTGAGAAGTGAGTGTTCCTAAACAGACTGTATTTGCATGCAGACCACCCTAGAGAACGCCCACATGTGATGCTGGGTCTCCATGATTGAAATAACTGAAATCCATTGAATGAAAGGCCAGAGACAGACTGGGGATGGAACAACTAGATGATGCTGGACATCCTCTAGACAGAAAATGACTCCTGGAGCTCCTAAGGATCCTGGAAATCCTAGTAGACCTTATAAGGATCCTGTGAGTACTGGAGGTCCTAAGGTTCCTAGACATCTTGGAAGACCCAGTAGGGAGCCTGTGAGTACTGGAAGTCCTAGGGCTCCTAGAAATCCTGGAAGCCCCAGTAGGGAACCTGTGAGTATTGGAGGTCTTTGTGTTCCTAGACATTTTGGAAGACCCAGTAGGGAGCCTGTGCGTAGGGGATGTCTTTGGGTTCCTAGAAATAATGGAAGACCCAGTAGGGAGCCTGTAAGTACTGGAGGTTTTAGGGTTCCTAGACATTTTGGAAGACCCAGTAGGGAGCCTGTGAGTACTGGAGGTCTTTGGGTTCTTAGACATTTTGTAAGACCCAGTAGGGAGCCTGTGAGTACTGGAGGTCTTTGGGTTCCTCGAAATCCTGAAAGATCCAGCAGGGAGTCTGTGAGCACTGGAGGCCTTTGGGTTCCTAGAAATCCTGGAAGACCCAGTAGGGAGTCTGTGAGTACTGGAGGTCTTTGGGTTCCTCGAAATCCTGAAATATCCAGCAGGGAGTCTGTGAGCACTGGAGGCCTTTGGGTTCCTAGAAATCCTGGAAGACCCAGTAGGGAGTCTGTGAGTACTGGAGGTTCTAGGATTCCCAGAAATCTTGGAAGATCCATCAGGGAGCCTGTGAGTAGTGGAGTTCTTATGGTTCCTAAAAATCCTGGAAGACCCAGTAGGGAGCCTGTGAGTACTGGGGGTCTTTGGGTTCCTAGAATTCCTGGAAGACCCAGCAGGGAGCCTTTTAGTACTGGAGGTCTTAGTGTCCTAGACATCTTCAAAGACCCAATAGGGAGCCTGTGTGTAGTTGAGGTCTTAAGATTCCTAGAAATCCTGGAAGACCCAGTGGGGAGCCTGTGAGTACTGGAGGTCTTAGGGTTCCTAGAAATTCTGGAAGACCCAGTAGGGAGCGGGTGAGTACTGGAGGTCTTAGGGTTCCCAGAAGACCCAGTAGGCATCCCATGAGTCCTGGATGTCCTACAGTTCCTGGAAATCCTGGAAGACCTGGCAGGCACCCTGTGAGTACTGGAGATGCTAGTATTTCTGGAGAACCTGGTAGGTATCCTATGCATACTAGAGATGCTAGGGTTCCTAGAAATCCTGGAAGACCCGGCAGGCATACTGTGAGTACTGGAAGTATTAGGATTCCAGGAAATCCTGGAAGACCTGGTAGGGATCCTGGAAATATTAGAGGTCCTTGGGTTCCTGGAAACCCTGGAAGCCCCAGCAGGGATACTGTGAGTACTGCAACATGTACACTGCTGACAGATAGGAAGGGCCATTCCCCTTGCTGTGCACACACCTAGAGGTACTGCAGCAACGTCCTCCAGCCAGCAAATTAAGCACGGCTCTATCTGACTCGTTGCAGCTTCAAATGCACATTGCGAGAAGCTCACAGTGTGCAGTGAAATCAGAGGAAGTAATTTCAGTCCAGGAGGGAAGTGCAAGACAGTCTGGCTGGAGGTCAGATTTAAGCTTTGCTGTTTGTGAAGCACAAAATCCAATTTTTTCTTATTTCTGAAGAAGTGACAGTTTCTTGTATAACCTCAATTTCTTGGTTATTATGGTGACATTTTGTATCATATCAGTCATTCCAAATTAATGTGCTAATATTAAACATTTCGATGATTTTTTTTATCATCCTGTTATACAAATGATCACCTGCCAAAAGATGGGATTAGCCATTTTGCCAAGGCAGCGAGTCAGCCTTCTGTCACCTCTGAAATAATTAGATGGATAAACAGAGTTTGGAGAGTTCTGTTGTATCACGGCACTCCTCTGCTCCTGCACATACATGATAACAGAGGTCGTCATAGGAGAGGAAATTAAACACTCTCCGAGGCTTTTGTCATGGGTGGCATGTATCCTGCTGTATATCATTGAGTATTTATTATATTACCATTGCTGGAGAGAGGGGAATTTGCTGAGTGCCGGTGGGAGGGGGAGCCGGGACTGGGAGAATGTAGAAGACCTGGTAGTTGGCTCTTTGTGGCTGTAGGAGCACCTGGCACAGTTCGCCTTCTCTGCCAATATGTCTTGATCTACCTCCGCGTTCCACTAACTTCGGTTTGGAACTCATGCAATTGAAGGAATTTAATAACATCTCATAAACCCCAATTGGAAGAGTCGAGGTGGCCAGTGCTGCCATTTCCTCATGATTCTCGAAAGTCATTACTGAAAGCTAAATGAATTTCACAAAACTATGCAGACATGTACAGCAAATGCTAACTGAGAGATTCATCCACTGTTAGCTGAGGCCAGGCCAAGGGGTAGGTAGAAGAGGCGCCCGCCTTGGGTCCTTTAGCAAAAGGAGAGCAGAAAAAAAGGCCAACCTATGATGCTCAAGTAGATCACAGCTCATGGAGGGGGGCACCTTGGTCTTTTCGCCTTGGGTGCTGAAGGACCTCGTCCGAGCCTAGTTCCTGGGGTATTGGCGCCAGGTCTATGGCCAGGGCTCTGGGTCTCAGGCCTGCAGACATCACTTTCTAACTCAACCTTCTGACATGAGGGACAAATTATGTAGGCTCAGAATAGGATGGTCAGTTGTCCACAAACCATATAGTGTATATTAGAGATACTGATAAAACAAAGCAGCTATTCTCAACCAGAATTCTTTGGAACTCTAGGATTCCTCCATAGTTAGTTAGTTTTCCCTTAAGCTGTGACTGTTTGACCTCCCATCTGATGGGACCTGCATATTTCCAAGACCAAAGCCATCAAGGTGACATTCTTCCCACTGACCACCAATGTAAGGAGCATTCTTCCCACTGACCACCAATGTAAGGAACATTCTTCCCACTGACCACCAATGTAAGGAGCATTCTTCCCACTGACCACCAATGTAAGGAACATTCTTCTCACTGATCACCAATGTAAGGAACATTCTTCTCACTGATCACCAATGTAAGGAACATTCTTCTCACTGATCACCAATGTAAGGAGCATTCTTCTCACTGATCACCAATGTAAGGAACATTCTTCTCACTGATCACCAATGTAAGGAACATTCTTCTCACTGATCACCAATGTAAGGAACATTCTTCTCACTGATCACCAACGTAAGGAACATTCTTCTCACTGATCACCAATGTAAGGGACATTCTTCTCACTGATCACCAATGTAAGGAACATTCTTCCCACTGATCACCAATGTAAGGAACATTCTTCTCACTGATCACCAATGTAAGGAACATTCTTCTCACTGATCACCAATGTAAGGAACATTCTTCTCACTGATCACCAATGTAAGGAACATTCTTCCGACTGATCACCAATGTAAGGAACATTCTTCTCACTGACAACCAATGTAAGGAACATTCTTCCCACTGATCACCAATGTAAGGAACATTCTTCTCACTGATCACCAATGTAAGGAACATTCTTCTCACTGATCACCAATGTAAGGAACATTCTTCTCACTGATCACCAATGTAAGGAACATTCTTCTCACTGATCACCAATGTAAGGAACATTCTTCTCACAGATCACCAATATAAGGAACATTCTTCTCACTGTTGACCAATGTAAGGAACATTCTTCCCACTGATCACCAATGTAAGGAACATTCTTCCCACTGATCACCAATGTAAGGAACATTCTTCTCACTGATCACCAATGTAAGGAACATTCTTCCGACTGATCACCAATGTAAGGAACATTCTTCTCACTGATCACCAATGTAAGGAACATTCTTCTCACTGATCACCAATGTAAGGAACATTCTTCTCACCGATCACCAATGTAAGGGACATTCTTCTCACTGATCACCAATGTAAGGGACATTCTTCTCACTGATCACCAATGTAAGGAACATTCTTCTCACTGACAACCAATGTAAGGAACATTCTTCCCACTGATCACCAATGTAAGGAACATTCTTCTCACTGATCACCAATGTAAGGAACATTCTTCTCACTGATCACCAATGTAAGGAACATTCTTCTCACAGATCACCAATATAAGGAACATTCTTCTCACTGTTGACCAATGTAAGGAACATTCTTCCCACTGATCACCAATGTAAGGAACATTCTTCTCACTGTTGACCAATGTAAGGAACATTCTTCCCACTGATCACCAATGTAAGGAACATTCTTCTCACTGTTGACCAATGTAAGGAACATTCTTCTCACTGATCACCAATGTAAGGAACATTCTTCTCACTGATCACCAATGTAAGGAACATTCTTCTCACTGATCACCAATGTAAGGAACATTCTTCTCACTGATCACCAATATAAGGAACATTCTTCCCACTGATCACCAATGTAAGGAACATTCTTCTCACTGATCACCAATGTAAGGAACATTCTTCTCACTGATCACCAATGTAAGGAACATTCTTCTCACTGATCACCAATGTAAGGAACATTCTTCTCACTGATCACCAATGTAAGGAACATTCTTCTCACTGATCACCAATGTAAGGAACATTCTTCTCACTGATCACCAATGTAAGGAACATTCTTCTCACTGATCACCAATGTAAGGGACATTCTTCTCACTGATCACCAATGTAAGGAACATTCTTCCCACTGATCACCAATGTAAGGAACATTCTTCTCACTGATCACCAATGTAAGGAACATTCTTCTCACTGATCACCAATGTAAGGAACATTCTTCTCACTGATCACCAAATAGCATTTTTGTCAGTGACAACCAATGAATTGGTTTTGGTAGGGGTTTCTATTGACTTGAAAATTATTTTAGGGGTTCCTGTGGGGTACAAAGGCTGAGTAAGGCTGTACTATAGGATAGATGTGTATGAATGGAAGGAATGGGTGATGTTGAGCAGCACTGGATGTTGTGGACAGGTATGTTATGCTCTGTGGCGGTGCGGAGGAGGCAGGATGATATGGGATTACATGTTCGGTATATAAACTCTTGCACATGTTGACTTCGCTGGGATTCCAGTTCACCTTTAAATGTCTCCTTTTACCCCCGAGAACTCCTCCAGTAACTCATTTGAACAATTAAAGGTAATTGAATTTTTAAAGCCTCTGAATGTGTGTGTACACAGATGGCAACACCGCCACTGCCAATGAGAGATACACGGGGGGGGGGGGGGGGGGGGTGTAGCGCTATACCGGCAATGTTGTCTAGGCTGGACTTTCACATTGGGAGATGAGAACCCTCACTGGGTGATGCTCCATTTCCTCTGTGTTTTGTGTATCAGAAACAAGTCACATTTTTTTTATAAACAGGATTTTTATTTTTGGGGATTGGTGATTGAATCAGAGATGGCAATGCTTTCTGTTCTTCTGTGCTGCAGACGGGTTGAGTGGAGGACTCTTTGGTAGACCCTCCTCACCATAACCTCCTGAGATATATACAGTACATTTGATTTTTTTTTTATATATATAATCCATGTTTTCACCTTCACCTTATTGGGCTGCTGAGCCACTTTCTCTCTCCATACACTCCAGTGATGGCCGCATGACATTTCTCAGGGAGGTTCTCCTGATGTTGACACCAGTGGACCAGGTCAGTGTAACGTGAGTTGAAACAACCACTTCTTGTAGTCTCCATGGGAAGCCCATGTGACCTTTGCCATAAGGGTAGACCGTTATGAGAAAATACAAAAGTATAGAGTTGTATCAAGGATAGAAGAGAGGCAGGGTTGGGTTAGTACCCAGAGCAAACCCAGGCAGGCATATGGAGAACATGCAAACTCCAGGCAGGTGGTGTCATGGTTGGGATTTGAACCAGCGACCCCAGTGCTGCTAGGCAGAAGTGCTGAATGCTTAGCCACTGTGTAATAATAATAATAATAATAATAATAATAATAATAACAACAATAATAATAGGTTGAACTTGATGGACTTGTGTCTTTTTTCAACCTCACCTACTATGTAATTATGTATTAATAATAATATTATCGTAATTTTATTAGATGGCCTAGGCCAGGGATATGCAATTAGCAGACCTCCAGCTGTTGCAAAACTACAAGTCCCATCATGCCTCTGCCTCTGGGTGTCATGCTTGTGGCTGTCAGAGTCTTGCTATGCCTCATGGGACTTGTAGTTCTGCAACAGCTGGAGGTCCGCTAATTGCATATTCCTGGCCTAGGCTATAAAAAGATTGCCAAGACCCTGAAACTGAGCTGCAGCACGGTGGCCAAGACCATACAGCGGTATAACAGGACAGGTTCCACTCAGAACAGGCCTCGCCATGGTCCACCAAAGAAGTTGAGGTCATGTGCTCAGCGTCATATCCAGAGGTTGTCTTTGGGAAATAGATGTATGAGTGCTGCCAGCATTGCTGCAGAGGTTGTAGGCTGTCAGTGCTCAGACCATACGCCGCACACTGCATCAAATTGGTCGTCTGCATGGCTGTCGTCCCAGAAGGAAGCCTCTTCTAAAGATGATGGACAAGAAAGTCCACAAACAGTTTGCTGAAGACAAGCAGACTAAGGACATAGATTACTGGAACCATGTCCTGTGGTCTGATGAGACCAAGATAAAATTATTTGGTTCAGATGGTGACAAGCGTGTGTGGGGGCAACCAGGTGAGGAGGACAAAGACAAGTGTGTCTTGTCTACAGTCAAGCATGGTGGTGGGGGTGTCATGGTCTGGGGCTGCATGAGTGCTGCCGGCACTGGGGGGCTACAGATCATTGAGGGAACCATGAATGCCAACATGTACTGTGATATACTGAAGCAGAGCATGATCCCTTCCCTTCAGAGACTGGACCGCAGGGCAGTATTCCAACATGATAACCGCCCCAAACACACCTCCAAGACCACCACTGCCTTGCTAAAGAAGCTGAGGGTAAAGGTGATGGACTGGCCAAGCATGTCTCCACACCTAAACCCTATTGATCATCTGTGGGACATCCTCAAACGGAAGGTGGAGGAGCGCAAGGTCTCTAACATCCACCAGCTCTGTGATGTCATCATGGAGGAGGGGAAGAGGACTCCAGTGACAACCTGTGAAGCTCTGGTGACCTCCATGCCCAAGAGGGTTAAGGCAGTGCTGGAAAATAATGGTGGCCACACAAAATATTGACACTTTGGTCCCAATTTGGAGATTTTCACTTAGGGGTGTACTGACTTTTGTTGCCAGCGGTTTAGACATTAATGGCTGTGTGTTGAGTTATTTTGAGGGGACAGTAAATTTACACTGTTATACAAGCTGTACACTCACTACTTTACATTGTAGACAAGTGTCATTTCTTCAGTGTTGTCACATTATTATTATTATTATTATTCAGGATTTATATAGCGCCAACAGTTTACGCAGCGTCACATGAAAAGATAGAAGAAAAGATTTACAAACTGAGGGGTGTACTTACTTTTGTCAGATACTGTATATACTTACTGTACATTTCTACTTTAAAAAAAATATTTATATCATTTCTTATTTGTAATGAAATTACGATAATAATAATAATAATTATTATTATTATTATTATTATTACATAGTAGGTGAGGTTGTCACATGAAAAGATAGAATAAAAAGATGTGAGGGGTGTACTCACTTTTGTGAGATTTTCATATATATATATGGAATGTAAAATAATGAAATGCAGTTATTTGTTTATTTCACTCAATGTAATAATAATAAAAATATTAGCAAAATGTTATTAGAAATAATTTAGAATATATAAAATATAAAAAAAAATGTAATGTAATAAAAATGTATTTATTTGTTTGTTTTCTCATTGTTGTTCTTTATTTTTTTTGTTAGACCTTTAGAACAGGAGGTTCCTGAACAAGGGCACAAGGGCAACCTTCATGGCAGAACTACCAGTGGTTATTTTGGTTATTTCATCATGAAATAAAATCTTCTGAATCAGTGTCAGCACAGGGGTGTTTTATTATCTTTTAAATGGCTATATTTAAACAGTAATTTGCAATATATATATATATATATATATATATATATATATATAGAGTATAAATATTTATAAGGAGCAATGACTCCACCCACCAGCCATGATCTGGCCTGCATTGCCTAGAGAAGCACAGAGACCCAGTGACGACATCCCTGGGTCTACAATACAGTTTGCAATGAAAACTGAAAGGTTTTATTTAGAATTTTCATTAGAGAGAGTGGCCAGGGGACGCAAACCTAAGAAGATTAAAACTTCAGTTTCTAAAATCCAAAACACAAACATGGCTTGAGCCCCCCCATCAGAGGAGAACGGTCTGATTCCTCCGGCTGACCAGAGGGTGGAAAGGAAAAAAACAATCATCAGGAAAGCCGGTCCAAGGGAAAGGGGAGCGTTGCCTGTGGAGGGCGAATACTGGAAGGCAGTCAGGGCAACCATGACTTGGCAGCTCTGGGATGTCCTTCAGGGTGATGGACAGCTGACGCGGGTCTGCAGGATGAGTAGCAGAGTGTCATCTTCATGGGGTCGTGTTATTTTTCTTCACGCCTCAACGGTCAGTAGATTTGGGTCATCTCTACACACATCCAGCACGGATTTATCTCTGAGGGTAACACTGAGCTGACACATAGAAATCCCACATGTAGGGATGAAGGGTGACGGGACACAAGCAATAAAGAACCGGGCCGGCTAAGTGATAATGGATAATTCAGACTTTGGTGGCTGTAAAATTTTTGCTACTGTGTCTCCAATTTGCAATGTTGAAGAAAAAAATGTGAGGGGGGGTTACCAGTTTTGAATTATGTGTGCATACATAGATCTTTATGGCTAAACGTTCCTCTTCATATCAAAGCAGACCAGAAAAGGTATTTGAGGTTGAGTCCTGCCAAGAACCAGCCTTGAATGGTCTTTACCTGTTGACCATTTTAACATTCTGCAACCTAAATCTCTTGCCTGACCTCTGTTACTGGCCCGGCTTTCTCCTTGACTCACCTGTGGTTTGATCATCTGTACCTGTTACTGATTCTGGCCTGTTCCTCAGCTACGATCCTTGATTGTTTGGATACCTCTCTGCCCACATGTTGCTGATCCAACCTGTTTCTGACGTTCTCCCTGTCTACCGACTTGGCACCTCTCTTAATTATTACACTATATGACCAAACGTATGGAGACCACCTCTCCAAATGATTGAGTTCAGGTATTTCCAGTGAAGGGTTCACCCCATAGTAGGCAATTGTGTTACTGATTCTGGCCTGTTCCCCAACTACGATCCTTGATTGTTTGGATACCTCTCTGCCCACATGTTGCTGATCCAACCTGTTTCTGACGTTCTCCCTGTCTACCGACTTGGCACCTCTCTTAATTATTACACTATATGACCAAACGTATGGAGACCCCCACCTCCAAATGATTAAGTTCTGGTAATTCCAGTGAAGGGTTCACCCCATAGTAGGCAATTGTGTTACTGATTCTGGCCTGTTCCCCAACTACGATCCTTGATTGTTTGGATACCTCTCTGCCCACATGTTGCTGATCCAACCTGTTTCTGACGTTCTCCCTGTCTACCGACTTGGCACCTCTCTTAATTATTACACTATATGACCAAACGTATGGAGACCACCTCTCCAAATGATTGAGTTCAGGTATTTCCAGTGAAGGGTTCACCCCATAGTAGGCAATTGTGTTACTGATTCTGGCCTGTTCCCCAACTACGATCCTTGATTGTTTGGATACCTCTCTGCCCACATGTTGCTGATCCAACCTGTTTCTGACGTTCTCCCTGTCTACCGACTTGGCACCTCTCTTAATTATTACAATATATGACAAAACGTATGGAGACCCCCACCTCCAAATGATTGAGTTCAGGTATTTCCAGTGAAGGGTTCACCCCGTAGTAGGCAATTGTGTTACTGATTCTGGCCTGTTCCCCAAACTCTGATCCTTGACTGTTGTTTAGATACCTCACTGCCCACATGTTGCTGATCCAACCTGTTCCAGATGTTCTCCCTGTCTACCGACTTGGCACCTCTCTTAATTACTACATTATATGGCCAAATGATTGAGTTTAGGTATTCCCAGTGAAGGGTTCACCCCATAGTAGACAACGGTGCTCTTCCAACCTTGTGGTAACAGTCTCATGGAAGACTCTTTCTATTAGGACATGGTTTGACCAGTTTGGTCTGGAGGAACTCGAGTGTCATGAACAGAGCCCTGACCTCATCCCTAGTGAACACCTTTAGACCTCATTTCTACTGAACATCTTTGGACCTCAAACCTTCTGAACACACATTTTAAAACTTCATATGGACACCTGACCATTGCACCTACCCATATGACAAAAACTATGTGAACCCATCCAGATGATAGAGTTCAGGTGTCATCCGTGATGTCCCACAGAAACCCTTTAAAAATCTTGTGAGGGATGGAGGCTGTTATAGTCACAAAGGGGGGACCATATCAATGATCATTGTCTTAGAACACTCCAACATCTTGTGAAAAGCCTTCCCATGAGAGAGGAGCCAGGTGTATAAAAACGTGGTTTGACCAGTTTGATGTGGAGGAACTTGCACAAAGCATTGACTCCTTCCCTACTGAACACCTCTGGGATGATATTGGAGTGAACCAGGTCTTTTCATCCAACATCAGTACTTGACTCCACAAATGAGCACAAATTTCCATAGACATCCATCAAAATAGTTTGGAAGCCTTCCCAGAAGAATGGAGCCAGGTGTATAAAGACATTGTTTGACCAGTTTGGCATGGAGGGACTTGAATGGCACAGAGCATTGACTTCAGCCCTACTGAACACTCTTGGGATGATATTGGAGTGAGTCAGGTCTTTTCATCCAACATCAGTACCTGACCTCACAAATGGACACAAATTCCCATAGACAAAATCCAAAATCTTTTAGTAGCCTTCCCGGAAGAGTGGAGGCTGTTATCGCCACGGGGGTGGTGGTGTGGAGGGGGGCGGGCGTGGCAGCTGCTTATTAATGACCTTGGAGAGAGGAGGCAGCTTCACATTAATAGCCATGGGAAGGGACAACTCCATAATATAGGCGAGACCTTGAATTAGGATGCCCAACAAGCTTATATGGTAAGGGGTCCACAACCATTTGACCTTTCAAGTCTCCATGATAGCTTCAGATAAATGTGAACTCTACCACGCACCATCTACATTAGGTTTGTGTACTACCAGCAAGGCACAAGTTCAAAGCAACAAAGGCATCGTCAGCACTTTGTGGTCGAATGTGTGCTTGGCATCGGCTCTATAATGTGAAGTGGATGGTTGGCTCTCGCTCTAGATGATAACAGAGGTTGGATGTTGCTTACAAAGCTGAGTAAACCTTGTGTGTAGAGAGACATTGTTAGTGACATCCCTGTTTAAACATTGTATCAATACGCTCCCTATACTCTGATCCCAAATACAGAAAGGCTTCTACAAATAAAGCCTCCACACAGGGGTTTTGTGTACCGATCACGCAGACGCCACCCCTCTTTTAAGCAAACATGCTGCGGCAGAAAATCCTGAAGTGTATGACTTTCCGAGGGTGTGAATGCCATGTGTCTGTACAGACAGCCATTGTTGCTCTGTCTATTTTTACACTGTCTGTAGATACATCATCCCCACACAATGAGCTCACATAAATAAACAACCCTTTCAGCTTTGAGCACACAGGGTGTACAGACAGATCCTGTATACAAGCATTAGGTAATCGGAGCGAGCCAGTGACCCGGGGAATCCCAGTGCCAACTCGCGTTAACATCTACACACACACACTCTTCTGGTGGCGACTGGCGAGGCGTCAACTGCCACTGAAATTGAAGGCCAACACGGGCCCCCCATGGTCCCCCTACACAAGTGACACCTCTCCCCACATGGAGGCTCACCCAGTGTATATGATAGCCATTTTTTTTTAATATACCTAACTTTTTCCAGTGTCTTCTGGCCAGTCTTGTTAAATGCTATTCCTTTCCCAATCTTCTCCCGTGGTGGGTGGTCCTTGGAGATGGAGAGAGTGGCAGTGTTGGGCGGATATCTTGCATCGATACACTGTGAATGAAGGGAGTTGTTATGATGACCTCGAAAGGTAAAGAAGCTATGACAACCCACGCTCATAGTATGTCCTCCGTCTTCCGCTGGGTATCATTCTACCCAGAAGACTGAGGACATCTTGTGGCAAAAAAATAAATAAATAACTGCGGGGAAGAGCACCAAAAGGGTAGGTGAGTATTGCAGCCTTTTCATTTCCGTGACGCAGGCTTTACAGTATATCTAAACCCAATCTGGAAAAATATCATATAATAATATTTTGTGCTCCCTAAAATTGAGGCTGACCCTACCATTGTGTTATGACAGTGGCGTACCTAGGATAGTTGACACCTTAGGGTGGATTTTTTTTAATCTAGCTCCACAAGTATGTTTGCATTCAGCTCCCCAACTATTATCCTAGCTATGCCAGCAATTTGCAGTCCTATAGACTCTTATGGGGCTGTGCCCATAGGACAAAGATGGTCCCTTAGAAGTCTATGGGGCTCTAATGCGTGGCGAAGACTTGAAATGGTCCCAAAAAAGTCTATGGGAAATGGTCTCATAGAATGGTCCTAAAGAAATCTATGGAGCTAAGGAAATGGTCCCATAAAAGTCTAGGAGGCTGTAGGAGCGATCCCATAGAAGTCTATAGAGCTGTAGGAGTGCTCCCATTGAAGTCCGCGTACACACGATCGGACTTCTCGAGAAAAAGATATGACTGCTTTTCCGACGGGATTCCACTCAAGTTTGCCTTGCATACACACGGTCAGGCAAAAGTTTGCTGAACTTACGACCGTCAAGAAAGCAGTGACGTATAGCGCTACGATGAGCCGAGAAAATAAAGTTCAATGTTTCTGAGCATGCATCGAATTGTTTCCGAGCATGCATAAGAATTTTGCGGGTCAGAATTGCCACAGACAATCGCATTTTCGGATAGCAACTTTTCCCGACCGAAAAATTGAGAACATGCTCTCAATCTTTTGCTGGCTGGAATTCGGCCAGCAAAAGTCCGATGGAGCATACACACGGTCGCATTTTCTGACAAAAAACTCTCATCGGTCTTTTGCGGGCCGAAATTCCGATCGTGTGTACGCGGCATTAGAACAGTCCCATAGAAGTCTATGGGGATATAGTGGGCAGTGAAGACTTGGAACAGTCCCATAGACATCTATATGGCTTTGGTGCACAGTGAAGATTTGGAGCGTTCCCATAGAAGGCTATGGGGCTGCAATGCACAGTGAAGACTTGGAACAGTCCAATAGAAGTCTACGTTGCTGTAGGAAAGGTTCCATAGAAGTCTATGGGGTTGTAGTGCACAATGAAGACTTGAAACAGTCCCAAAAAACTCTCTGGGTTTGTAGTGCACAGTGAAGGCTTGGGACAGTCCCATTAAAATCATATGTGGCTGTATAAACAGTCACATAGAAGTACTGTGTATGTGGCTGGAGTGCACACTGAAGACTTGGAACAGTCCCATAGAAGTCTATGTGGCTGTTAAGACTGTCCCAAAGAATTCTATGGGGCTGTAGTGCACAGTGAAGACTTGGAATAGTCCCATAAACGTCTATTTGGCTGTAGAAACAGTCTCATAGAAGTCTCTGTGGCTATGGTGCTCAGTGAAGACTTGGAATGGTCCCATATAAGACTATAGGTGTTTAATGCACAGTGAAGACTTGGAATGGTCCCATATAAGACTATAGGTGTTTAATGCACAGTGAAGACTTGACTTGGAATGGTCCCGTAGAAGTTTACGTTGCTGTAAGAAAGGTCCAATAGAAGTCTATGGGCTGTAGTGTGCAGTGAAGACTTGGAACAGTCCCATAGAAGTCTATGTGGCTGTAGGAACTGTCTTATGGAAGTATATGTGGCTGTAGTGAGCAGTGAAGACTTGGACTGGTCCTATAGAAGACTATGGGGCTGTAGTAATAGTCCCATTAAGGTCTATGGAGCTATAGTGCACAGTGAAGACTTGAAACAGTCCCATAGAAGTTTATGTTGCTGTAGGAGAGGCCCCATAGAAGTCTATGGGGCTGTAGTGTGCAGTGAAGACTTGGAACAGTCCCATAGAAGTTTATGTTGCTGTAGGAGAAGTCCCAATCCCATAGAAGTCTATGGGGCTGTAGTGTGCAGTGAAGACTTGGAACAGTCCCATAGAAGACTATAGGGCTGTAGTACACAGTGAAGACTTGGAACGATCCCATAGAAATCTGTGTGGATGTAGGAACTGTCCTATGGAAGTATATGTGGCTGTAGTGAGCAGTGAAGACTTGGACTGGTCCTATAGAAGACTATGGGGCTGTAGTAATAGTCCCACAAAGATCTATGGGACTATAGGGCACAGTGAAGACTTGAAACAGTCCCATAGAAGTTTATGTTGCTGTAGGAGAGGTCCCATAGACGTCTATGGGGCTGTAGTGTGCAGTGAAGACTTGGAACAGTCCCATAGAAGTTTATGTTGCTGTAGGAGAGGTCCCATAGAAGTCTATGGGGCTGTAGTGTGCAGTGAAGACTTGGAACAGTCCCATAGAAGACTATAGGGCTGTAGTACACAGTGAAGACTTGGAACGGTCCCATAGAAATGTGTGTGGCTGTAGTCTTATAGAAGACTATGGGGCTGTAGTACACAGCGAAGATTTGGAACGGTGCCATAGAAGTATATGGGGTTGTAGTGAGCAGTGAAGACTTGGAATGATCCTATAGAAGACTATGGGTCTGCAGGAACAGTCTCATAAAGGTCTATGGGGTTATAGTGCACAGTGAAGACTTGCAACTATCCCATAGAAGTCTATGTTGCTGTAGGAAAGGTACCATAGAAGTCTATGGGTCTGTAGTCCTATAGAAGATTATGCGGCTGTAGTACACAGTGAAGATTTGGAACGGCCCCATAGAAGTCTATGTGGTTGTAGGAACACTCTTATAAAAGACTATGGGGCTGTAGTGCACAGTGAGGACTTAGAATGGTTCTATAGAAGACTATGGGGCTGTAGGAACTGTCCCATAAACGTCTATGGGGTTATAGTGCACAGTGAAGACTTGGACAGTCCCATAGAAGTCTATGTTGCTGATGGAAAGGTCCCATAGAAGTCTATGGGGCTGTAGTCCTATAGAAGATTATGGGGCTGTAGTACACAGAGAAGGCTTGGAACGGTCCCATAACAGTCTATGTGGTTGTCGGAACACTCCTATAGAAGACTATGGGGCTGTAATGCACAGTGAAGACTTAGAATGGTCCTATAGAAGACTATGGGGCTGTGGTGCACAGCGAAGACTTGGAACGGACCCATAGAAGTCTATATGGTAGTAGGAAGAGTCCCATAGAAGTATATGTGGCTGTAGTGCACAGTGAAGATTTAGAATGGTCCTATAGAAGACTATGGGGCTGTAGTACACAGAGAAGGCTTGGAACGGTCCCATAACAGTCTATGTGGTTGTAGGAACACTCCTATAGAAGACTATGGGGCTGTGGTGCACAGTGAAGACTTGGAATGGTCTCATAGAAGTCTATGTGGTTCTAGAAACACTCCTATAGAAGACTATGGGGCTGTAATGCACAGTGAAGACTTAGAATGGTCCTATAGAAGACTATGGGGCTGTGGTGCACAGTGAAGACTTGGAACGGACCCATAGAAGTCTATATGGTAGTAGGAAGAGTCCCATAGAAGTATATGTGGCTGTAGTGCACAGTGAAGACTTAGAATGGTCCTATAGAAGACTATGGGGCTGTAGTGCACAGTGAAGACTTAGAATGGTCCTATAGAAGACTATGGGGTTGTAGTGCACAGTGAAGACTTACAGAGCCGGATGTAAACAAACATAGGTATGGTGGTCATCGTATGGAGGTAGCTACTGTGTTCATCTGTAAAGGGGGAGGGTGGGTTAAGTTAGGTCAGGGCAAAGAGAAAAGTTTGTTTTAAAGCCCACTTATCCTTTAAGCCAAGCCATACATCACACCATACAGGTATAGGAACATTTTTTTAGGCCATATATGAAATATATCATTAATACTATATATACATGTAAATTGAAGGTTCCACACATTAACTGCCTCCTTGGTTAGTCATTACAAAAAGCCAGCTGGTGAACAGGCTCGGAGGATTGGGTTCAGGTTTATATACGTCCCAGGTTCAGCCTTAAACCCGTTCCAGCCATGCATTGTGCTAAGACGTGTTTGCTCAGAAATGTCATGGTTAGACTCGGGATCATTCTAAAGTTTATTTGGATGAGGTGCCTGCTGATATTCGCTAAAACTATACAATGCAGCCCCAGCCTCGGGCCTTGGCCTGTTGTAAGCTGGCGGATTTCCCTGGGATATGTTAATGGGAGCTCGCGGTGCCTGTACAAACACAGACTTTATTGCTCGCTATAAAACTTGTTACTATATTGGCAGCCTGACACCTGCAGTTATAGGAAAAGCCCGAGCTGGAGAGGGACAGCGCCATTAGTTATATATACACACGTCCACCCCAGTGTCCTGGGCAGGGGTGGGGGCGCTCTCAATTAACCCCGCCGGGGGGCCTGAACCCGTATCGGATGGTCGACATCGCTCCAAACGGCTCAGATTATTATTACAAATCGCTTTAGCATTGCTCTGCTGAGAATGGATTTTTTACTGTCGAATGTGTTGTAGTAGAAGGTTTTGGCCGGAGCAACAAAGGCTGGCAGCTCCTAAAGAGTGCAGAGAGCCAAAACTTTTTTAGCAGTTTTTTTTCCCCTTTCATCTGTACCTTGCTGCTGAGATTTCCCTTCACTTCCTGTGCCGGAGACACGACAGGAAGTCAAGGGGGGATTCCCCTCTTGGACAGTTGTTACCATTGGAAGATTTCCCATCGCCATTTTTTTTTTCTCCTCCACCACTACACTTTATTCAAATTTACTACAATTGTTAAAAGGTAACAAATTTGACCAATCCAATATTGTAGCCCTTGAGAACTTCCTCCACGATGGTAAACGGACGTTTTCGGTGTCTTCCATGAGTTAGTAGTTGATCTTATCTGAAATAGTTTGCCGTTAACTTTTAATTCAAAACAGATGAGACGATGCGCTCCTTCTTTACTCCTGACACCAAAGACCAATGTATATACACATCCGAAATCAACACACATTTGACCAGTTTGTAGCACTTAAGAACTTCCTCCACCATGGTGAACATGAACGTTTTCGGTGTCCTCCATGAGTTAGTAGTTGATCTTGTCTGAAATAGTTTGCCATTAACTTTTAATTCAAAACCAATGAGATGACGCGCTCCTTCCTTACTCTTGACACCAAAGATTGATGTGTATGAACATTCAAAATTAACACAAATTTGACCAATTTTGTAGCGGTTGAGAACCTCCATGGTGGTGAACAAGAATGTTTTCGGTGCCTTCCATGAGTTACTAGTTGAGCTTGTCTGAAATAGTTTGCCATTAACTTTCATTTCAAAACCAATTCAAAATCCACAAAACATTCCTTACTCTTAACACCAAAGACGAATGTATATGCATATCCAAAATGAACACGAATTTTACCAATTTTGTAGCGGTTCAGAACCTCCTCCACCATGGTGAACAGGAACGTTTTCATTGTCCTCCATCAATTAGTAATTGACGTCGTCTGAAATTATTTGCAGGTAAGTTTTTATTCAAAACCGATGAGACGAGGTGCCCCTTCCTTACTCTTGGCACTACAGGCTGATGTATATACACATCCAAATTTACACAAATTTGCCCAGTTTTGTAGCTGTTTAGGACCGCCTCCACCTCGGTGCACAAGAGAGTTTTCAATTTCCTCCACCAGGAATAAACAGATGCAAACATGCCAGATATTCAGACCTCAATCATCATAATAGAGGTAAATAAGCGCCTTGGTAAGTTTCCCCCATGCGGGACCTCCAGCCTTCCATACACCTCAGTTTTTAATCATGAATCGATGATTTTCTGTTTCAAATGTCGCTTTATGCATTGACATACCGCTGTAGACCCAGTCGGCCCAGACAGTATGGTCACCTGCTGACTTGCCACCATCCACAGGTAGCCTAACTTTTCAATAAGACACAGAAGTTGAACTCAATGCAAGGTAAGGAACATTCATCTCACTGATCACCAATGTAAGGGACATTCTTCTCACTGATCACCAATGTAAGGAACATTCTTCTCACTGATCACCAATGTAAGGAACATTCTTCTCACTGATCACCAATGTAAGGAACATTCTTCTCACTGATCACCAATGTAAGGAACATTCTTCTCACTGATCACCAATGTAAGGAACATTCTTCTCACTGATCACCAATGTAAGGAACATTCTTCTCACTGATCACCAATGTAAGGAACATTCTTCTCACTGACCACCAATGTAAGGAACATTCTTCCCACTGATCACCAATGTAAGGAACATTCTTCTCACTGACCACCAATGTAAGGAACATTCTTCCCACTGATCACCAATGTAAGGGACATTCTTCTCACTGATCACCAATGTAAGGAACATTCTTCTCACTGATCACCAATGTAAGGAGCATTCTTCCCACTGATCACCAATGTAAGGAACATTCTTCTCACTGATCACCAATGTAAGGAACATTCTTCTCACTGATCACCAATGTAAGGAACATTCTTCTCACTGATCACCAATGTAAGGAACATTCTTCTCACTGATCACCAATGTAAGGAACATTCTTCTCACTGATCACCAATGTAAGGGACATTCTTCTCACTGATCACCAATGTAAGGAACATTCTTCCCACTGATCACCAATGTAAGGAACATTCTTCTCACTGATCACCAATGTAAGGAACATTCTTCTCACTGATCACCAATGTAAGGAACATTCTTCTCACTGATCACCAATGTAAGGAACATTCTTCTCACTGATCACCAATGTAAGGAACATTCTTCTCACTGATCACCAATGTAAGGAACATTCTTCTCACTGATCACCAATGTAAGGGACATTCTTCTCACTGATCACCAATGTAAGGAACATTCTTCTCACTGATCACCAATGTAAGGAACATTCTTCTCACTGATCACCAATATAAGGAACATTCTTCCCACTGATCACCAATGTAAGGAACATTCTTCTCACTGATCACCAATGTAAGGAACATTCTTCTCACTGATCACCAATGTAAGGAACATTCTTCTCACTGATCACCAATGTAAGGGACATTCTTCTCACTGATCACCAATGTAAGGAACATTCTTCTCACTGATCACCAATGTAAGGGACATTCTTCTCACTGATCACCAATGTAAGGAACATTCTTCTCACTGATCACCAATGTAAGGGACATTCTTCTCAATGATCACCAATGTAAGAGACATTCTTCTCACTGATCACCAATGTAAGGAGCATTCTTCCCACTGATCACCAATGTAAGGAACATTCTTCTCACTGATCACCAATGTAAGGAACATTCTTCTCACTGATCACCAATGTAAGGAGCATTCTTCTCACTGATCACCAATGTAAGGAACATTCTTCTCACTGATCACCAATGTAAGGAACATTCTTCTCAATGATCACCAATGTAAGGAGCATTCTTCTCACTGATCACCAATGTAAGGAACATTCTTCTTACTGATTACCAATGTAAGGAACATTCTTCCCACTGATCACCAATTTAAGGAGGATTCTTCTCACTGATCACCAATGTAAGGTACATTCTTCTCACTGATCACCAATGTAAGGAACATTCTTCTCACTGATCACCAATGTAAGGAACATTCTTCCCACTGATCACCAATGTAAGGAACATTCTTCTCACTGACCACCAATGTAAGGAACATTCTTCTCACTGATCACCAATGTAAGGAACATTCTTCTCACTGATCACCAATGTAAGGAACATTCTTCTCACTGATCACCAATGTAAGGAACATTCTTCCCACTGATCACCAATGTAAGGAACATTCTTCTCACTGATCACCAATGTAAGGAACATTCTTCCCACTGATCACCAATGTAAGGAACATTCTTCTCACTGATCACCAATGTAAGGAACATTCTTCTCACTGATCACCAATGTAAGGAACATTCTTCTCACTGATCACCAATGTAAGGAACATTCTTCTCACTGATCACCAATGTAAGGAACATTCTTCTCACTGATCACCAATGTAAGGAACATTCTTCTCACTGATCACCAATGTAAGGTGGATAATACTGGATGTCCTCCAGCCAGGAAATGAGGGCGGGGCTCTATCTGACTTGCTGCAGCTTCTAATGCACATGGTGAGAAACTCAGAGTGTGCATTGAAATCAGAGGAAGCCATTTCAGTCCAGGAGAGGAGCCGCTACAACTGTGCAAGACTGAAGGGAAGGCCGGAGGTCAGATTTAAATACGACTTAACCCCCCCCCCCCACCAGCATGTGTCAGGTCCTCTTATTTTTCCGTAGATTGCAGTTATTAAACCTCAAATTATCACTCAATTAGTAATCAGCGGTCTGGCTGGGTTTTTTTCCGTGTTTTGGCCAGACGTTGAGTGACACGCAGCTGGGAGCGGGCCCATCGGCCCCCAAAGACTCCCCATTAACCTTACAGACTAATAAGCTTGTTTTTCCCTTGACAGCTCCACTAATTATCCTCCTGAAAGCAAACATTACAAAAAAAAAATCAGACAACCCCAATTTCTGCAAATTGCTCTCAGATTTATGGGGGGGATCCCCGGAGTTCTTCCTGCCTCGCCTTCCACTACTAAAAACAAAATGAGTAATGACAGGGCATTTGTCTAACCCCGCTCCCCAAAATAGCGCCTTCCTGTTCTCGGTGGAGAGGGAATGAGAAGACTATTATTAGATACAAATACCGGGACTATGGTGCTTGGGTGGGAGATTCACAAGAAAGACATTCCATGACTATAGAGCAAGGCCGAAAGTATGTGTCCCCCCCCCCACCCCCCAAATGATGGAGTTCAGGTGTCTCCAGTGAAGGGTCCTGGACAATCCTCCACCATACAAAGACATTGGAGACAATTGTGCTCTTCCAACCCCTTGTGGTAACAGTTTGGTGAAGATCTTTGTCTGGGACGGTTTGGACCTCTTTATTATAAATAAATAAATAATACCAATAATTATTATTATTATCATAATATTATTTTATTGTTATATATTCCATGTATAGTATTATTATATCATAAAATTTATAATATATCATCTCACTATTATAAAAAAAAAAAAATATATATATATAGATATATATATATATAGATATATATATATCTATATATATATATAAATATATCTATCTATAGATATATGTATATATCTATAGATAGATAGATAGATATAGATATATATATATTTATATATATATACAGTGCCTTGAAATAGTTACATAGTTAGTCAGGTTGAAAAAAGACACAAGTCCATCTAGTTCAACCATCAAAATAAATAAATAATACCAATATATATTATTATTATCATAATATTATTTTATTATTATATATTCCATGTATAGTATTATTATATCATAAAAATTATAAAATATTATCACACTATTATATTTATTTTATATATATATATATATATATATATATATATATATATATATATATATATATATATATATATATATATGTGTGTGTGATAATATTTTATAATATTATATATATATATATATATATATATATATATATATATATATATATATATATATATATATATATATATTTTTTTTTTATTATTGTATGTGGTTAAGGGAGTATTTCCCTTTTATTTATTGGGTATATTTATTTATAAATATAGAAATAAATAAATATATTATATTACATACATTACATTATAAAGGATATATTATTTAGTTATTTATTTATTCATTTTTTCGTTATTCGTTATTTATTTTAATTATATATTACTGTATGAACATATTCATATATAATAGTATATTATTATTATTATATAATATATGACTATATTATATATATTTTTTTTATTTTATATCACTGTATGTATATATTCATATATAATATATGATTATAGGTTATATTATATGATTACATTTTATAATTATACATATTAATTTGTTATATATATATATATATATATATATATATATATATATATATATATATATATATATATATATATATATATATATTACTGCATGTACTGTATATAATTATATATAATATTATGTTATTATATGTTATATTCTATGTTTATATTATTTTATTCCTTCTGATGAATGCTCTATTGCCATCTCTACAGATATTTAACATTTCTGAACACCGAAGATGACTTATTCAGGACTCCTCCAGTCGCCTCTGCTTCATCCGGGAGCTTAGCATTGGGGCCACATGCCAAAATCAAAGTAGGGCCACCCTTGCTATTTGCTTTCCATCTCCAAGGTATTCCAACTTCTGGAACAAATGTTCCCGTCTTCTAGACATGCAGGTTCTACAGGGAGGAGACAACCCCGAGAGAAACTATATGAGCCTCTGAGTTAGAAGGCAACTCATTTATCAGCAAAGTATACCAGCTTCAGAATACAATATTTATTATTCTCAGCAAATAAATCAGCCAGAGGAGTTCCTAAGCCCAAAGGAAAAAAAACCCCCCAAAATTAACAAAATAAACAAAAACTTAATAAAGGTTCTGGGTATTGGTATATTTGACTGCATCAAAGAAGGTGCCCAGAATGGGGGTGTATTAGAGATAGCGCCTCCTCCTGGGCTAAGGCGGTTAAAGTCGACATGTGACCACAATGGCCAAAACTAGAGAAAACCTTGCAAAACCTTCTAAAGATGATGCACAAGAAAGCCCACAAACAGTTTGCTGAAGACAAGCAGACTAAGGACATGGATTACTGGAACCATGTCCTGTGGTCTGATGAGATAAACGTATTTGGTTCAGATGGTGACAAGCGTGTGTGGGGGCAACCAGGTGAGGAGTACAAAGACAAGTGTGTCTTGCCTACAGTCAAGCATGGTGGTGGGAGTGTCATGGTCTGGGGCTGCACGAGGGCTGCCGGCACTGGGGAGCTACAGATCATTGAGGGAACCATGAATGCCAACATGTACTGTGACATACTGAAGCAGAGCATGATCCCCTCCCTTCAGAGACTGGACCGCAGGGCAGTATTCCAACATGATAACCACCCCAAACACACCTCCAAGACCACCACTGCCTTGCTAAAGAAGCTGAGGGTAAAGGTGATGGACTGGCCAAGCATGTCTCCAGACCTAAACCCTATTGATCATCTGTGGGACATCCTCAAACAGAAGGTGGAGGAGCGCAAGGTCTCTAACATCCACCAGCTCCGTGATGTCATCATGGAGGAGGGGAAGAGGACTCCAGTGACAACCTGTGAAGCTCTGGTGACCTCCATGCCCAAGAGGGTTAAGGCAGTGCTGGAAAATAATGGTGGCCACACAAAATATTGACACTTTGGGCCCAACTTGGAGATTTTCACTTAGGGGGTGTACTGACTTTTGTTGCCAGCGGTTTAGACATTAATGGCTGTGTGTTGAGTTATTTTGTGGGGACAGCAAATTTACACTGTTAGAAGAAAAGATTTAAACACATGTGAGGGGAGGGGTGTACTTACTTTTGTCAGATACTGTATATTTATATATATATATAATTAGTTATCCAGCTAGGACTGTCTAGGCTCTGGTATACGGAGACAGTCCTAGCTGAACTACAGTAAACATTTAACACATTTGACAAATTGTTTCGGGAACGTATTATTAAATGCGCCCGTTGGGGGTCCAGGCCGCGTCGCGCAGACGGTTACACTGAAGGGTAATCGAGGAAGAATTGTTTTTTTTTTTTTTCTATTAGGGAAATCAATTTTTTTTTTTTTTTTGTTGTTCGCAGGGAGGTGGCAGCTGATTCAGGCAGGAATTGAAATGTCTCCGTGCGTGAGAGTGAAAGGAGAAGAATGGTAATTAGGCCCCTGTGGGTCTCCCCGATAACCAGAAGAGCCGCGCTCGGCGCACATCGCACGACAGAACGCATCAGAATCCAGTCACTGCACAGCCAGGGACCATCTGGAGGAACGGACCCAACCCTTCCCAGAGCCAGCGGAGGGGGGAGGGGGGAGACGTCTCTGGTGTCCACCTATCGGAGGAGAGACTTTTATTAAAAACGCAGTCGCTGGCAGGCAGTTGTGTATTATAAACAATTTACTAATTCCTAAATATAATACAAATGTTCACCAATGTTTCATACTTTATCATATAGCATTGCTGCTTATTTCCTGCAGCCTGTTTGCAGCTACTTCCCATCTCCATACACTCCAGCGATGGCAGCATGACATTTCTCAGGGCGGGTTTCCTGATGGGGACACCAGAGGATGGTGTCTGTGTCATGTGTGTTGGATCGGCTACTTGTATCCTCCATTGAAAGCCCATGTGACGGGGTGACAACGCGGGAGCACAACTGGGAGACACAGACAGAGCGTTGTCACCCGATAACAGGAAGTGCCTAAACTTGGCAGGATCCCCACAAGGAATTGGAGTCTTGTTAGCCCAAAAAAATGATATATATATATTGTATATATTTTTTATATTATCATATAATTGGCTCCTGTCTAAATTGGCCCTAGTATGGACCTTAAAATAAACGTACAATATAATGTAATTGATGACACTAGAGAGATACCTGTAATAAATAAAATAAATAAATGATATATAATATTATATTATTGTATACTCTATTGTACATTATTATTAATAAATTAATTTTTTTTATAATATAATTTTTCATATGTTTATATATACAGAATCTATCTATCTATCTATCTATCTATCTATCTATCTATAGATATATATATATAAAGTGCTGAGTAAATTGATGACACTAGAAAGATACCTGTAAAAAAAAAAAATGATATATAATATTATATTATTGTATATTCTATTGTACATTATTATTAATAAATTATTTTTTTTATAATATAATTTTTCATATGTGTATATATATATATATAGTATCTATATACTTTTTATATATATATATATAATATATATATTTTAGTGCTGAGTAAATTGATGACACTAGAAAGATACCTGTAAAAGAATAAAATAAATAAATTATATATAATATTATATTATTATTATTATTATTATTATTATTATTATATTATTGGATATTCTATTGTACATTATTTTAATAATAAATTATTTTTTTTATAATATAATTTTTCATATGTTTATATATATATATATATATATATATATATATATATATATATATATATATATATATCTGCAATAAATAAAATAAATAAATTATATATAATATTATATTACTGTATATTCTATTGTACAGTATTATTAATAATAATTTTTTATTTAACTTTATATATTTATTTATATTTTATTTTTTTATTATCATATCCTATATATATAAACACATATTTTTCTAGTGTTGGATAGAGTAGTGAGGAGTTGCCCCCCCATCACTGATTCCAGGCATGGTCTCAATGGACATAGTTAGCAGAGAATCTGGGATAAAACTCTCGGCATACATCGGTGTTCATGATATTATCTCTGCTTTCAGGTCGTTGTCAGCTTACAAGATGTGACGAGGTTCAGTTTTTCGCACTTGACAGCGATTTGAAGGGACGGGAGGCTGAATAATGGATAGGGATTGCGTGAAGTTAATGGAGAGAGATCTCGGTGTAGAGCAGACAGGCCATGGAAGTATAGAGGAGAAGGTTCTGGATGAGTGAAGATGAGTCTATTGGCAGGGTTTTCTATGTCACAGAGATGTAATCCTCCCGGTTATGATGGACTGATCATCACCAAGGGCCCGAGCTGTCCCCTTCCCTCGTAGATACAAAGGCTTCCAGCTACGGTCAATGTGTGCCAATCTACCAGCCAAGAAGTCCCAGAATCAATAGTCTACATTTATGGTGCCCCACCAGTGGCCTAGGGAGCGCATGTGGCACGTCAACGTTGCATAGAGCCCTTGAAGATAGTTGTCTGGGCTATGATGGACTGATCATCACCAAGGGCCCGAGCTGTCCCCCTTCCCTCCTAGATACAAAGACTTCCAGCTACGGTCAATGTGTGCCAATCTACCAGCCAAGAAGTCCCAGAATCAATAGTCTACATTTATGGTGCCCCACCAGTGGCCTAGGGAGCGCATGTGGCACGTCAACGTTGCATAGGGCCCTTGAAGATAGTTGTCTGGGCTATGATGGCCTGATCATCACCAAGGGCCCGAGCTGTCCCCTTTCCCTCCTAGATACAAAGACTTCCAGCTACGATCAATGTGTGTCAATCTACCAGCCAAGAAGTCCCAGAATCAATAGTCTACATTTATGGAGCCCGACCCGCGGCCTAGGGGGCGCATTTGGCATGTCAACGTTGCATAGAGCCCTTGGAGACAGTTGTCTGGGCTATGATGGACTGATCATCACCAAGGGCCCGAGCTGTCCCCCTTCCCTCCCAGATACAAAGACTTCCAGCTACGGTCAATGTGTGTCAATCTACCAGCCAAGAATCCCTGAATCAATAGTCTATATTTATGGTGCTGACTAGTGGCCTAGGGGGAGCATGTGGCACATCAACGTTGCATAGGCATACATCGGTGTTCATGATATTATCTCTGCTTTCAGGTCGTTGTCAGCTTACAAGATGTGACGAGGTTCAGTTTTTCGCACTTGACAGCGATTTGAAGGGACGGGAGGCTGAATAATGGATAGGGATTGCGTGAAGTTAATGGAGAGAGATCTCGGTGTAGAGCAGACAGGCCATGGAAGTATAGACGAGAAGGTTCTGGATGAGTGAAGATGAGTCTATTGGCAGGGTTTTCTATGTCACAGAGATGTAATCCTCCCGGTTATGATGGACTGATCATCACCAAGGTCCCTAGTTGTCCCCCTTCCCTCCTAGATACAATGTGTGTCAATCTACCAGCCAGGAAGTCCCAGAATCAATTGTCTACATTCATGGTGCTCAACCAGTGGCCTAGGAGGCGCATGTGGCACGTCAACGTTGCATAGGGCCCTTGGAGACAGTTGTCTGGGCTATGGTGGACTGATCATCACCAACGGCCCGAGCTGTCCCCCTTTCCTCCTAGATACAAAGACTTCCAGCTACAGTCAATGTGTGCCAATCTACCAGCCAAGCAGTCCCAGAATCAACAGCCTACATTTATGATGCCCGACCAGTGACCTAGGGGATGCATGTGGCACATCAACATTGCATAGGGCCCTTGGAGATAGCTGTCTGGGCTTACTAAAGCCAAAAACCATTAATACATAATTAAATGTCCTTTTAGCAATCAAAGTACCAGAATTTGACCTGATATCAACTATACAGCAGGGCTGGAGTACGAGAGGAAGAAGCAGCACAAGGAGCCAATCAGTTCATGTGCTGACAAGAAGAATGCTGATAGGAGGAGAGGGCAGAGTGACGGAGAGATGAGCCCATCACTGTGCTGCTTCTTGGTTTACTATCCAGTCATAGGCTGGGGGGCGGTTCTAGAACAACCTGGGGTCAGAGGAAATGGGTTGAAATGATGCTGGCCATTAGGACTGAGGACATCTAGTGGGAGAAAATAAAAGTTATTTTTTTCTTGAATCCAGTTGTGCCGATACACGGCCCCATATACAACCAAGCATATCAACTCTACCAGGCATGGACAAAGAGTCTTCGTCTCCAATATAATCCAAAGAAAGATAAAAAAGATGCTGCCTCTCATTTTACTGTCCAATCACAGGCAGGGGGGGTGGGTTCAGGAAGACCTGGGTTTAGAGGATGTGGGTTGAATTACTGTTGGCCCTTAGGCTGAAGACATCTAGTGGCAGAAAAAAGTTTTTTTCTTTGATCCAGTTGTCAAGTTTATCAACTCTAAGATGCATGGAGAAGAACTCTCCATCCCCAATATAATCCAAAATAAAACAAGAAGATGCCGGTACACGCTCCAACCCTCCAAAGTGTTCTTTACTAGCACTAACCAACCATCACTTATGCATTTCAGCCCAAATGGGCCTTAGTCCCACCAAAACACGTAAGACAAGCTTGGTTTGTAGTGGCACTTGGAAGCTTCAACAACGAAGGACCCTTCGGAGGATAGGAACGTGTGCCGGCATCTTTTTTGTTTTTCCTTGAATTAAAGCTCTTCATTAGATAAAACAGATGGCTGTCTTCCGGTTCAGACAAAAAAAAGCCGTATACCGGTAAACACTATCAAACCGCCAGGAGGGACACACAGATAAAAGTTATTGCCATTCTCCTATGTGACTCTCAGGCTCGGGGTTGTCAGGAAGTCTGGCCAAACATCTGAGGTTCTCAGAAAAGGAAAAAGAGATGTTTAATAGCCGCCACTTAACGCTCCAGATTCTTCGGCAACATAAAATATAAATTCATCTTATTGTTTAAAAAGCAGATAACATCAGCAAATGCGCCGGTATGGATGAAATATAAATTGGTTATTGATCGTGTAAAAATGAGCCTTGAATGGAGCCAAACATTACATTATTGAAGGACGGCCCTTCTGGATGAACTACGGCAAGAGATCCAGAGTCTCGCCTCCTTCCATGGAGTCTCTTGTTTGCAGCTTGAGAGATACAAAGTCATTAAAGAGAACGAGTCGGAAAGGAGCATCTGTGAAGATTTAACTCTTCTCTCTAAGGCTCTACGGCTCTAAGGTTCACACATACGCGATTTGAACCACCTATGTGTGAACGGAGCCTAAGGGCCATGTCATGCTGCCAATGCTATCTGCCATTAAATGCCAGAAGTGAACCTAAAAAGTGCGCGTGAACACCTAAAACAGTGCACTTAGGATGGGTCAAATGGTCTCCTCCCGAAACAGGTGGAACCCTTCCCTGAACCCCCCCACCCCAGGTCAAGACTCCCGATGGGGGTAAGGCACACTCAGGTCCACCTGCTCAAAAGGCCCAGTGGACCCAGCTCCTCATGATCGGCCAAAGGCCAACCAACGAGTTCTGAGTGGGGGGCTCTCCCAAAGAGAGAATCCCTAGAGCAGTGGAGGAAGGAACCTAAGGACCACACATCCTCCCACTAGACTTCAGGTTAGGCCTGAAGACCCGCACTCTACAATCTGTCAGGACGCCCTTCAGAACAAAGATGTGTGCGTGTGATGAAAAGAGGATCTAGCACAGTTGACCAATATTCTGTATGGTCGTGCTCATTTGGGCAAGAATGCACACAGGCGCATTAGGATTGTGCCGATGCACGCCCTCGTGCACGCTGTCGCAGATGCGTGCACTAGCGTATGCTCATGTAGAACTGCCACCAAACGCCCTATACAAGGATGACAGCAGTAACTAGAGTTTGCTGGATGGTCTTCAGCTTACCTGTACTTCTTGTTCTTTTGCTTCCTGTATTCATTGGACCTCCTGCTACTGACTCGGCTTGTCTCTGGTCCTCCTGCTGCCTGACTCCTCATTTGATCCCCAGCTTGTTATAAAGGCTCTGCCTCTCCTGACCAACTGTGTATGACTCTGGCTTGCTCTCCTGATTATTTTTCTGTTTTTCCTGGTTCCTGTGTATGACCTTGGCTCTGTTCCTGACTACGCTCCTGCCTCTCCTCCAGCTTGATTCTCCTTGTGTGACCTCGGCTCTAATCCTGACTATGCCTCTTCTGCCAGTCTGATCGCTCTCCTGCCTCGGGTGCCATCTTGGTTGTGGTCCCTGCCTCAGTCTTGCTACACCTCCAAAGCTTACAGAGGTCAGGCTATCAGCCTTGACAGACCATCTGATGTCTACTCAGCCAGTGCCTCTGCAAGTAGATCTGATGAGGGATCGGATCTACTTAAATGGCACCCCTGCTTCTTTGAGCCTTGCACTCTCTGTTCCCACCTCCAGGGGTGCTCACTGTTTAGCCACAATGGAATCCAAGTGCAGTGGCTAGGCCTTGCGGCCTGGTAACAAAAATTGTCCTGGTTTCTGCCAAAAGGCTCAGCCCATGAGGAGTAGTGCAAAAAGGTCCCCATATTGAAAACCATAAAACCTATAGTGATCCTAGGAGCACTCCTGTGTCACCACTCCAAGAGGGTGCCTAATACCGCCACCTTCCTGACCCCTGACCATGCACTGGGAACCTTGGAATCCCCCACTCTAGGTTAGTACTGCCCACCCCACCTTACCTTGCGGATGCTCATTTCAAGTTACTTCTCACGGAGAATATCCCTTAGGACCCCCATCATACTAGCAGGGATACTATATGGCCATCAATCCCAGCCAGGATGCCAGAATAATGGTGAAGCTCCCCTACTGGACACTGACAAGAACAGATACTACACTTGATCTTACCCAAAAGTTCAAGAAGCAATCTGTCACTTTGATGAGCAAAGCAGGAAGCGAAACTCTCACCTGCTTGCATGTGCTACTTTCTCATTGGTGACTTGGGTTTTGCAGCAATTTTAACAACAAGGGAATGACACCTCAGTACTATGTCTTGTGAGAGAGCGACACATCCCCTCTATTTCTTAGCCTTAGGAATCCCACAGGAACCCCATAAGAGCCCCATAGGAACCCTATAATAGCCTTAGGAACCCCATAATACCTTTGGGACCCCACAGGTACCCCATAACAGCCTTAGTAGGCCCATAGAAACACCATAATAGCCTTAGAAACCCCATAATGCCTTTGAGAACCCCACAGGAACCCCTTTAATAGCACTGGGAGCACCATAGAAACACCATAATAGCCTTAGGAGCCCCATAATAGACTTAGGAACCCATACAAAAGCCTTAGGAACCCCACAATAGCCTTAGAAACCCCACAGGTAGCCCATACCTGCCTTAGGAAGCCCATAGAAACCCCATGATAGCCTTAGGAACCCAATAATACCTTTGGGAACCTCACAGGAACCCCTTAATAGCCTTAGGAACATCATAGATACTCCATAATAGCCTTAGGAACCTGTTTAAAATCCCTTGGAGGAACACAATGATAGTCTTAGGAACCCCATAATAGCCTTGCCATCACTAAGTTGTCAAAAGTGACACACTAACTTCTCACAATGGATGTAGGATTGATCTGTGTGTGGCCATCCTCAGTACAGCAGGCATTTGTATGACTGTCAGATCCAGACATAAATAGTAAATGGGAGGAATGTAGCTGCGTAAGGACCTCGGGGAGTGCGACCAAACAGCTAAAAGTAATGTAAACTCTGCTCGGAATGCATGACTGGTAAGGTACAAACATTTAAAACCAGAAAAAGAATGTCTATATTATGTATCTTCATTGGAAGTCTGCACCGGTGGTCAACTGAGAGTAGGTTTACCTGGAGGCACCCCCACCCCCATCTTTCTTACACGTTCGCAACAGATCCTAAATTTGCTCAAGGCAGCTGAAGACACCCAGTGTTCTCTTGTACTGAATCCAAAAAAAGCAAAGGAAACAACAGCTGATCAACAAAATCCTAAAGCTAGCAAAAAAGGAGACACATGGAGGTAAGGCGATACTATGAACAATACAAAAATTCTCTTACGCTTATTCCAGCTAGGCAGCCTAGTAAGCCTGCTCCCATTGTACTCATTGCTATACACACTCACTGAGCAATTTATTAGGAACACCTGTACACCAGCTTATTCATGCATGGAACCACACAGATACAGGTCAGGAGCTCCGATTACTGTTCACAACCAACACCAGGGTGTGGAAATAATGTGATTTTGGCCGTGGGATGATTTGGTTGGTTGGGGTATTCCTGTAAGTGCTGATCTCTAGGATTTTCACACACAGCAGTCTCTAGAGTTTTTCTCAGAATGGTGTACAAAAATAAAAAAAAAAATAAAATTAGAAAAAAAACAAAAGCATTGAGCATCAGTTCTGTACATGGAAGTGTCTTGAGAGAGGTCAGAGGAGAATGACCAGACCAGTTGGAGCCGACAGAAAGGCTATGGTAGGTCAGATAATGGCTCTTTGCAACTGGATTGAAAATAAAAACATCCACGAATGTGCAACACATGGAATCTTGAGGTGGATGCTCTACAACAGCAGAAGACCAACATGGGCTCCACTCCTGTCAGTCAAGAAATCTGAGGCTGCAATGGACTCAGGATCACAAAAACTGGACTGGACTAGAAAAAAAATGAATAGTCTTCAAGACCCGAAGACCACGTTGGATTCCACTCTTGTCCACCAAGAACAGAAAGCTAAGATTACAATAGACTCAGGATCACTAAAACTGGACAGATTGAGACTAGAAAAATGTATGCAGTTGACAAATCTATGTCAACATGGAGTAGAATCTCAAAAGGAATGTTTGTGGGATGTGGAATCCATGCCACGAAGAACTGAGGGAAGCCCTACCCTGTATTAGAACAGTAAGGTTAAACAAATAAATATTTTCTAAAAGGAAAAAAAAACATTTCAGAATGTTCAATGCGTGGAAACTTGAGGTGGATGGTCTACAACAGCAGAAGACCACCATGGGTTCCACCCCTGTCAGCCTGGAATAGAAAGCCGAGGCCGCAATGGTCTCAGGATCATTGAAACTGGACGGATAGAGAATGGAAATATGTTGCCTGGTCTGATGAATCTCCACAGATGGCAGACCAGTCACCAGATCCGAATCCAGTAAAACACCTTTGGGATGTGGAAGAACAGAAAATTTGCAGCATTAATACGCAGCTGACAAATCTATGTCAACATGGAGCAGAGTCTTAAAGGAATGTTTGTGGAATTTTGAATCCATGCCACGAAGAACTGAGGGAAGCCCTACCCAGTATTAATATAGTAAGGTTAAACAAATAGGTATGTTGTAAAAGGAAAAGAAACATCTCAATGTGTACAATGCGTGGAACCTTGAGCTGGAGGGTCTACAACAGCAGAAGACCACCATGGGTTCCACTCTTGTCAACCAAGAACAGAAAGCTGAGGCTGCAATTGACTCAGAATCAAGACGGGACAGATAGAGACTGGAAAAGTTTAGCCTTGTCCAATGAATCTCCACTCATGATAGGCCAGTCACCAGATCTGAATCCAGGAGAACACCTCTGAGATGTGGAAGAATGGGAGATTTGAAGCAATAATATGCAGCTGACTATGTCAACATGGAGCAGAATCCCAAAGGAATGTTTGTGGAATGTGGAAATCGTGCCACAAAGAACTGAGGGAAGCCCTACCCAGTATTAGTATAGTAAGGTTAAAATAATAAGGATTCACTAAAAGGAAAAATGTGGCAATGTATGATACGCAGAGCCTTGCCAAACTAAATATCAACCATTTAGGGTTTACATCTACTTTTAACGCAGCTGAGGGTCCCAAAGATGCGTTCATCGCCCATTGACAGCTCATAATGTTGGTTTAGGTTGATCATTTATATACATTGAAGATACAGGCTCTTTCGGCAGGTTGCTCTACTACCCTGTTTCCCCGAAAGTAAGGCCTAGCGTGATTGTCGGTGATGGCTGCAATATAAGCCCTACCCCCCCTAATAAGCCCTAGTTAAAGTCCTTGTAGGTCTTATTTTCAGGGTAGGGCTTATTTTCGGGGAAACAGGGTAGGGCTTATTTGGGGGGTAGGGCTTATATTGCAGCCATCACTGACAATCACGCTAGGTCTTATTTTCGGGGAAACAGGGTAGTTTATATAAAGGATGTCTCACCAACCACCTGTCCAATCTTTCAGAATGTTTTTATGTACCATGGTATGTAATTTTAATTTTGTATAAATAAACAAATCTTTAATGGGATTTAATCTACAGCTGTGTATATTTTTGGTTGTCTATTTAGGAATTGGGTAAGTAGAAGTCCAGAGAACAGTTCTTTTTTTATGTTTATAGTTGAGTTGTACCTAGGACTTCAGGCCCTGAAGTATGTTGCTGTTCCACGTAGTGGAGAATCAAGGGTCCCAACAATGCAGCAGGAGGGCCACATGTACCCCAAAAAAACATGAAATGCCTGATTAGGAGGCATCCTTTACACCAGTGGTTCTCAACCTCAGTCCTCAAGTACCCCCCAACGGGCCATGTTTTCAGGTTTTCCTTTACTTTGCACAGCTGCTTTAAATCCATATCAATGACATGGTATTGATAAGAGCTATTTTATCTAAGGGAAGATCATCAAACATGGCCGGTTGGAGGTACTTGAGGACTGAGGTTGAGAACCACTGCTTTACACTATATGGATATGGAGTTCAAGTTTTTCCAGTGGAGGGTCCTGGTAATACTGCAACATACAAAGACATTTTAGACAATTGGGCTCTCCAACCTTGTTGTAATGTTTTCGTGAAGGCCCTTTTCTGTTTCAGCATGACTGTACACCTGTGTACAAAGCCAGCTCCATAAAAACATGGTTAGACCAGTTTGGTGTGGCAGAACTCAAGTGTCCTGCACAGATCCCTGACCTCAACCCTACTTTTGGAAGACCTTTGGGATCTTTTCTTCTCAACCAACATCAGCACCTACCCTCAACTCTATTGAACCCTTTTGGGATCAAATCTTCTCATCTCAAAGGTGTTCAGTAGGTTTGAGGTCATGGAGGAACTTGAGTATCCTGCAGAGAGCCCTGACCTCAACCCTACTGAACACATTTGGGATGAATTGGAATGTCGATCGTGGGCCAGGTCTTCTCATCCAACATCAGTGCCTGACCTCACAATGGACACTATATCCCACAGACACCCTCTAAAATCTTGTGGAAAGCCTTCCCAGAAGAGGATGTTATAGCAACAAAGGGGGACAACTCCATATTAGTGGCTATGGTTTAGGAATGGGACATACAACAAGCTCATATAATTGTGATGGGTGGAGGAACTCCAGTGTCCTGTACAGAACCCTGACCTTAACCCTACTGAACAGCTTTAGGATGAATTGGAACCCTGATGACAAGCCAGGTCTTCTCATCCAACATCAGAACCTGACCTCACAGGTGGGCACAAATTCCCATGGACACTCCAAAACCTTATAGAAAGTCTTCCTAGAAGGGTGGAGCATGTCACAAAGAGGAGCAACTCCATATTAATGGTTGTGGTTTTAGAATAGAATGTCTACCAAGCTTAAACAGGCATGATGGAAGGAGGAAGTCAGAGCCCTGACCTCAACCCTACTGAACACATTTGGAATGAACTGGAACACCGATGGTGAGCCAGGTCTTCTCATCCAGCATCAGTACCTGACCTCACAAATGGGCACAAATCCCCACAGACGCCCTCCAAAATCTTGTGGAAAGCCTTCCCAGAAGAGTGGAGGATGTTATAGCCACAAAAGGGGGGCAATTCCATATTAATGGCCATGGTTTTGGAATGAGATGTCATTACCTACCAAGCTGCGGCAGGTGTATGTGTGCAGAGTCCTGATCTTAGTCCTTTGGAATTAATTGGAATACCCATTGTGAGTTAGGTCTTCTCAGCCCAAAATCAGTACAAAGCCTTCCCAGAAGACCACAAGCTTGTGAACCATCACAGCTACCCATATCAAATAGCAGGTGAAAGGGGAATAGCTTTTGTAGTCTTGTGTAAGAACAAGAATGGGTTTTCACATGGGGACATTCATCCTTGACCTTCCTATGAGTGAAGTTTTGACATGTTTGTTGACATCAAACCATCATGTAGTTGACGTTGTGATGGCCAGATGTCCACAAACATGTCCAAGCTTTACCCACGAGAAGGTCAAGGTTGAACGCCCCCATGTGAAAACCTGTCCTTGCCCTTAGCAAAGACTATGGAACCTATCCCAGATGTCCACAAACATGTCCAAGCTTTACCCACGAGAAGGTCAAGGTTGAACGCCCCCATGTGAAAACCTGTCCTTGCCCTTAGCAAAGATTATGGAACCTATCCCAGATGTCCACAAACATGTCCAATCTTTACCCACGAGAAGGTCAAGGTTGAACGCCCCCATGTGAACACCTGTCCTTGCCCCTAGCAAAGACTATGGAACCTATCCCAGATGTCCACAAACATGTCCAAGCTTTACCCACGAGAAGGTCAAGGATGAACGCCCCCATGTGAAAACCTGTCCTTGCCCTTAGCAAAGATTATGGAACCTATCCCAGATGTCCACAAACATGTCCAATCTTTACCCACGAGAAGGTCAAGGTTGAACGCCCCCATGTGAACACCTGTCCTTGCCATTAGCAAAGACTATGGAACCTATCCCCCCTTTCACCTGCTATCCTACCAATAATGTCCTAGAAAAAAAGAATCCTTTATCTCGAGTAATCTAACTATATCTATCTCCCCATCTCCATCCAAACACAAAGTATACACTGCAAGCATTCTTGTGGTATAAATAGATTTGCCGGAAAGATTAAAGGAACTCCTTTGTCTCATGTATTCCAGCAATCATCTGTAAAATTACTCTGCCTATTGAAGTAATCCTGCCTGTAATTACACTTAATAATTCAGTATTTGATTTCTCCCGTCTAATTGATGCTGAAGTTGACATTCTTCTCTCCAGGTTTTGAATGGTTCCCCTCCCCCCCAGCACGGCGCTACACATTGCACAAGCAATTCGCCGATCTAAACAGAAACATCCCAAGCTATAGAATTAAAGAGACATTTCTGGAAGTTGTTACAATAAACCTGAATCTGTAGAAGATAAGGGAGATCATGTATGGATGTGGGTGACGGGTCTGAAGGCATAGCAGGTTGTCGTAAAAGCCTGGGACCTCCGAAAACAAGGTAAGCTGAGAAGGCCGGGGTCAGGTGACACTGTGCACAGGTGAGCTCCAGGCCCATACAAAGGACACAGATCAATGCAGTTCTGTAATCATTAATATATCATTAACCCCTCTATGACAGTTATATATATATATATATGGGGCATGAGGACGGGTTGGCCTTAACCCCCCAGCTAGGGTTGCCACCTCATCCCTTTAAAACCAAACACGTATTATTTCACAGGTTCTGTGGCTGATTACGGTGCTAATTAATCTCACTTGTTGCCTTATCTGCCTTAAATTATCCTCAGAACCCGTGTAATTCATCTGTGCTGGGGTTGAAAGGGATGAGGTGGCAACTCTACTCCGAACTGCCACATACACTCAGATGCCACTCAGATTGGGTCCTTCTTGCTAGTAGCGGGTTGGACCCCCTTTATTAGGTCCTTCTTGCTAGCAGTGGGTTGGACCCCCTTTATTAGGTCCACCTTGCTAGTAGCGGGTTGGACCCCCTTTATTAGGTCCTTCTTGCTAGTAGCGGGTTGGACCCCCTTTATTAGGTCCACCTTGCTAGTAGTGGGTTGGACCCCCTTTGGCCTTCATTCTTGGTGGCATAGATACAACAAGGTGTTGGAAACGTTCCTCAGAGATTTTGCTCCATAGTGACATGATAACATCACACAGTTGCTGCAGATTTGTCGGCTGCACATCCATGATGCCAATCTCCCGTTCCACCACATCCCAAAGGTGCTCTATTGGATGAGATGTGGTGAGTGTGGAGGCCATTGGAGTACAGGGACCTCATTAGTGGGGTCTCTCATTCCTTGATGGTGGGATCTCTCATTCCTTGATGGTGGGGTCTCTCATTTCCTGATGGTGGGATCTCTCATTCCCTGATGGTGGGGTATCTCATTCCTTGATGGTGGGATCTCTCATTCCTTGACGGTGGGATCTCTCACTCCCTGATGGTGGGATCTCTCATTCCTTGACGGTGGGATCTCTCACTCCCTGATGGTGGGGTCTCTCATTCCTTGATGGTTGGGTCTCTCATTCCTTGATGGTGGGGTCTCTCATTCCTTGATGGTGGGGTCTCTCATTCCCTGATGGTGATCTCTCATTCCCTGATGGTGGGATCTCTCATTCCTTGATGGTGGGGTCTCTCATTCCTTGATGGTGGGGTCTCTCGTTCCCTGATGGTGGGGTCTCTCATTCCCTGATGGTTGGGTCTCTCATTTCCTTGATGGTGGGGTCTCTCATTCCTTGATGGTGGGATCTCTCATTCACTGATGGTGGGGTCTCTCATTCCCTGATGGTGGGGTCTCTCATTCCCTGATGGGGGGTCTCTCATTCCTTGATTGTGGGGTCTCTCATTCCCTGATGGTGGGATCTCTCATTCCCTGATGGTGGGGTCTCTCATTCACTGATGGTGGGGTCTCTCATTCCTTGATGGTGGGATCTCTCATTTCCTGATGATGGGGTCTCTCATTCCTTGATGGTGGGGTCTCTCATTCCCTGATGGTGGGGTCTCTCATTCCTTGATGGTGGGGTCTCTAATTTCCTGATGGTGGGATCTCTCATTCCTTGATGGTGGGGTCTCTCATTCCTTGATGGTGGGATCTCCCATTCCCTGATGGTGATCTCTCATTCCCTGATGGTGGGGTCTCTCGTTCCTTGATGGTGGGGTCTCTCATTTCCTGATGGTGATCTCTCATTCCCTGATGATGGGGTCTCTCATTCCTTGATGGTGGGGTCTCTCATTCCCTGATGGTGGGGTCTCTCATTCCTTGATGCTGGGGTCTCTCATTCCCTGATGGTGATCTCTCATTCCCTGATGGTGGGGTCTCTCTTTCCCTGATGATGGGGTCTCTCATTCCTTGATGGTGGGGTCTCTCATTTCCTGATGGTGATCTCTCATTCCCTGATGATGGGGTCTCTCATTCCTTGATGGTGGGGTCTCTCATTTCCTGGTGGTGATCTCTCATTCCCTGATGATGGGGTCTCTCATTCCTTGATGGTGGGATCTCTCATTCCCTGATGGTGATCTCTCATTCCCTGATGGTGGGGTCTCTCATTCCCTGATGATGGGGTCTCTCGTTCCTTGATGGTGGGGTCTCTCATTTCCTGATGGTGATCTCTCATTCCCTGATGATGGGATCTCTCATTCCTTGATGGTGGGGTCTCTCCTTACCTGATGGTGATCTCTCATTCCCTGATGGTGGGGTCTCTCATTCCCTGATGATGGGGTCTCTCGTTCCTTGATGGTGGGGTCTCTCATTTCCTGATGGTGATCTCTCATTCCCTGATGGTGGGATCTCTCATTTCCTGATGGTGGGGTCTCTCATTCCCTGATGGTGATCTCTCATGCCCTGATGGTGGGGTCTCTCATTTCCTGATGGTGGGGTCTCTCATTCCCTGATGGTGGGATCTCTCATTCCCTGATGGTGGGGTCTCTCATTCCCTGATGGTGGGGTCTCTCATTCCTTGATGGTTGGGTCTCTCATTCCCTGATGGTGGGGTCTCTCATTCCCTGATGGTGGGGTCTCTCATTCCCTGATGGTGGGGTCTCTCATTCCCTGATGGTGGGGTCTCTCATTCCTTGATGGTGGGATCTCTCATTCCCTGATGGTGGGGTCTCTCATTCCTTGATGGTGGGATCTCTCATTTCCTGATGGTGGGATCTCTCATTCCTTGATGGTGGGGTCTCTCATTCCTTGATGGTGGGATTTCTCATTCCTTGATGGTGGGGTCTCTCATTTCCTGATGGTGGGGTCTCTCATTCCTTGATGGTGGGGTCTCTCGTTCCTTGATGGTGGGGTCTCTCATTCCTTGATGCTGGGGTCTCTCATTCCCTGATGGTGATCTCTCATTCCCTGATGGTGGGGTCTCTCTTTCCCTGATGATGGGGTCTCTCATTCCTTGATGGTGGGGTCTCTCATTTCCTGGTGGTGATCTCTCATTCCCTGATGATGGGGTCTCTCATTCCTTGATGGTGGGATCTCTCATTCCCTGATGGTGATCTCTCATTCCCTGATGGTGGGGTCTCTCATTCCCTGATGATGGGGTCTCTCGTTCCTTGATGGTGGGGTCTCTCATTTCCTGATGGTGATCTCTCATTCCCTGATGATGGGATCTCTCATTCCTTGATGGTGGGGTCTCTCATTCCTTGATGGTGGGATCTCTCATTCCCTGATGGTGATCTCTCATTCCCTGATGGTGGGATCTCTCATTCCCTGATGGTGATCTCTCATTCCCTGATGGTGGGATCTCTCATTCCCTGATGGTGATCTCTCATTCCCTGATGGTGGGGTCTCTCATTTCCTGATGGTGGGGTCTCTCATTCCCTGATGGTGGGATCTCTCATTCCTTGATGGTGGGGTCTCTCATTCCCTGATGGTGGGGTCTCTCATTCCTTGATGGTGGGATCTCTCATTTCCTGATGGTGGGATCTCTCATTCCTTGATGGTGGGGTCTCTCATTCCTTGATGGTGGGATCTCTCATTCCTTGATGGTGGGGTCTCTCATTTCCTGATGGTGGGGTCTCTCATTCCTTGATGGTGGGGTCTCTCATTCCTTGATGGTGGGGTCTCTCATTCCTTGATGGTGGGATCTCTCATTCCTTGATGGTGGGGTCTCTCATTCCTTGATGGTGGGGTCTCTCATTCCTTGATGGTGGGATCCCTCATTCCTTGATGGTGGGGTCTCTCATTTCCTGATGGTGGGATCTCTCATTCCTTGATGGTGGGATCTCTCATTTCCTGATGGTGGGATCTCTCATTCCTTGATGGTGGGGTCTCTCATTCCTTGATGGTGGGGTCTCTCATTCCTTGATGGTGGGATCTCTCATTCCTTGATGGTGGGGTCTCTCATTTCCTGATGGTGGGGTCTCTCATTCCTTGATGGTGGGGTCTCTCATTCCTTGATGGTGGGGTCTCTCATTCCTTGATGGTGGGATCTCTCATTCCTTGATGGTGGGGTCTCTCATTCCTTGATGGTGGGGTCTCTCATTCCTTGATGGTGGGATCTCTCATTCCTTGATGGTGGGGTCTCTCATTTCCTGATGGTGGGGTCTCTCATTTCCTGATGGTGGGATCTCTCATTCCTTGATGGTGGGATCTCTCATTTCCTGATGGTGGGATCTCTCATTCCTTGATGGTGGGGTCTCTCATTCCTTGATGGTGGGATCTGTCATTCCTTGATGGTGGGGTCTCTCATTTCCTGATGGTGGGGTCTCTCATTCCTTGATGGTGGGGTCTCTCATTCCTTGATGGTGGGGTCTCTCATTCCTTGATGTTGGGATCTCTCATTCCTTGATGGTGGGGTCTCTCATTCCTTGATGGTGGGGTCTCTCATTCCTTGATGGTGGGATCTCTCATTCCTTGATGGTGGGGTCTCTCATTTCCTGATGGTGGGGTCTCTCATTCCTTGATGGTGGGATCTCTCATTCCCTGATGGTGGGATCTCTCATTCCCTGATGGTGGGATCTCTCATTTCCTGATGGTGGGGTCTCTCATTCCCTGATGGTGATCTCTCATTCCCTGATGATGGGGTCTCTCATTCCTTGATGGTGGGATCTCTCATTCCCTGATGGTGATCTCTCATTCCCTGATGGTGATCTCTCATTCCCTGATGATGGGGTCTCTCATTCCTTGATGGTGGGATCTCTCATTCCTTGATGGTGGGGTCTCTCATTCCTTGATGGTGGGGTCTCTCATTCCTTGATGGTGGGGTCTCTCATTCCCTGATGGTGGGATCTCTCATTCCTTGATGGTGGGGTCTCTCATTCCCTGATGGTGGGGTCTCTCATTTCCTGATGGTGGGGTCTCTCATTCCTTGATGGTGGGATCTCTCATTCCCTGATGATGGGATCTCTCATTCCCTGATGATGGGATCTCTCATTCCCTGATGGTGGGATCTCTCATTTCCTGATGGTGGGATCTCTCATTCCTTGATGGTGGGGTCTCTCATTCCCTGATGGTGGGATCTCTCATTCCCTGATGGTGGGGTCTCTCATTCCCTGATGGTGGGGTCTCTCATTCCCAACTGCACTAGGGCTCCTCCCATCCTGGCTTATATATGGGCACTGACTCACCCATGACATCACTACAGAAGGTTTCTAAGGGACCTAACACCTGATTACACTATTATCTGTTACCAGCACTATTCTAGGACAAAGCCCCCTAGTGGCAGACTAGCTAACTGCACCTGCTTACAAACACCCATCGGTCACTATTGTCACTATGGGGAGGCCGGTCCATAGCAATGATGTGATGGTGCAAGCGCATGCAGACAGGAAGGGGCAGCTAGTAGAATGGGCTGCTGATTACATCATCAATGTGCAGCCAATCACATTCAACGAATGAATGGCAGCCTCTAATACTGGCCTTCAGCATCATAGTCTTCTGAACGAGCCGCCGCCAAGAACTTAAAGTACTCAGATTTGACCTGATATCAGCAGTCCTCTGTACAGCAGGGCAGGAGTGTGAGAGGAAGAAGCAGCACAAGAAGCCAATCTGTTCCTGTGCAGACAGGATGCTGTTAGGAGGAGAGAGCAGAGTGACGGAGAGGTGAGCTCATCACTGCGCTGGCTTTTCCTTGTCCAGTCACAGGCTGGGGGAGGGTCCAAAATGACCTGGGCTCAGGGAAAGAGAATTGAACGATGCTGGCTCTGTGCTGACAGAGCTGAGTAGTGTTACTTGCTCTGTGTTGGCAGAGCTGAGTAGTGTTACTTGCTCTGTACTGGCAGAGCTGAGTAGTGTTACTTGCTCTGTGTTGGCAGAGCTGAGTAGTGTTACTTGCTCTGTGTTGGCAGAGCTGAGTAGTGTTACTTGCTCTGTACTGGCAGAGCTGAGTAGTGTTACTTGCTCTGTACTGGCAGAGCTGAGTAGTGTTACTTGCTCTGTACTGGCAGAGCTGAGTAGTGTTACTTGATCTGTACTGGCAGAGCTGAGTAGTGTTACTTGATCTGTACTGGCAGAGCTGAGTAGTGTTACTTGGTCTGTGTTGGCAGAGCTGAGTAGTGTTACTTGCTCTGTACTGGCAGAGCTGAGTAGTGTTACTTGCTCTGTGCTGGCAGAGTTGAGTAGTGTTAATTGCTCTGTACTGGCAGAGCTGAGTAGTGTTGCTTGCTCTGTGTTGACAGAGCTGAGTAGTGTTACTTGCTCTGTACTGGCAGAGCTGAGTAGTGTTACTTGCTCTGTACTGGCAGAGCTGAGTAGTGTTACTTGCTCTGTGTTGGCAGAGCTGAGTAGTGTTACTTGTTCTGTGCTGGCAGAGCTGAGTAGTGTTACTTGTTCTGTGCTGGCAGAGTTGAGTAGTGTTACTTGCTCTGTGCTGGCAGAGCTGAGTAGTGTTTCTTGCTCTGTGTTTGCATAGCTGAGTAGTGTTACTTGCTCTGTGCTGGCAGAGCTGAGTAGTGTTACTTGTTCTGTGTTGGCAGAGCCGAGTAGTGTTTCTTGCTCTGTGCTGGCAGAGCTGAGTAGTGTTACTTGTTCTGTGTTGGCAGAGCTGAGTAGTGTTTCTTGCTCTGTGTTGGCAGAGCTGAGTAGTGTTACTTGCTCTGTACTGGCAGAGCTGAGTAGCAGCCACACCCCCAATGTAAGCGTCCTCCCTCAAACTTGTATTGCGGAGAAGGGTAGGGGGCGTGTCTGACCGGGTCTGTTCATTGGTGGCTCTGACTCCGGTGGCTATGTGATTGGACAGTCATATTTAGACCCTGGACCATATGGTGGGACCATGGAGGTGGTCCTGAAGGTCTGTCTGATCAGGTATCCATTTCCGTGATTTGGTCTCTAACAAATAATCATTTCCTGTGTCTGGACGCCTTTAAGATGATTGGCCGTTTATTGATCAGCAGGGGGATCGATAGGACGCACTTAGCAATGTCACCAGACAGAAGATCGGGGCAGTTGGGACGTAGAGGACGGGATTGCAGAAGATTCCTCCAGATTTCCATCCATAAATCACGGAAGGTTGAACGTTCGATGTTCCCTTGTGCTGCCGTTTCCATGAATGTTCATTTTTCAGCGAACGGTGAAGGTGACTTTGTGCTTCGTCATTTATTTCCAAGGTGTCCTTTGTTCCCTCCACAATGTACTTCTCTATGATTATCTCTAAATGTCACCGCCATCAAATATTCCTCCCACACACTTCTATAGGAGGAACCTTTCCTATTCATTTTATTTAACAAAGTAACACATGGAACAAATCCCATTGATACTGCAGGCAGATGTGTATAAATGAGGGAACATAAGGAAAGCTAGATAGAGCCCGCCTTATCTCCTCCATGGAGGACGTCCAACATCCTCTAGCCCTTTCCTCCCCAGCCTGACTTTCCCTTACAGCTTACAGAGCCAGGCCGGTCTCTGAGCACCAGGATGAGCAGGGGTAACATCCCCCCCACCTCCCCCAGCCAATAAGGAAGCCCAAAAATTGGCACTGAGAAGAATATGCCCAGCGAGGGACTGACCCCCTTAGCCTCAGAAATTTTGGGGCCCCTTACATAGTTTTAGGCCTGGGTCCACTGGCCCCTTTACAACAGAGTTTATCCCTTTCATTAGGGTCCTCAATGTCCCCCCCCCTTTTGTCACCAGTGTCCCCAGAGTCATTTATCCTTTTCATCAGGGTCCCCAGAGTTCTCCCTCCTTAAATTTGGGTCCCCATAGTTTGCCCTTACATCAGAGACCCCACTTTCATTAAGGTCCCTAATTCTCCCCTTACATTAGGATCCGGAAGTCCCTTCCTGCACCAGGGTCCCCATAGTCCCTCATACTTCAGGGTCCCCCAGAGCCTTTCTCCTTCAATCAGGTTTCCCAGAGTCTCCCCTCCTTAAATCAGGGACCCTAGAGTCCCCCCCCCCCTTACATCAGAGTCCCCCTATCATTAGGATCACCAAAGTCACCCCCTTACATCAGGGTCCCCAGAGCCACCCTTAAATCAGGTTCCCTAAAGCGACCTTACATCAGGGTCCCCAAAGCCCCCCTTACATCAGGGTCCCTAAAGCAACCTTACATCAGGGTCCCCAAAACCCCCCTTACATCAGGGTCCCTAATGCGACCTTACATCAGGGTCCCCAGAGCCCCCCTTACATCAGGGTCCCTAAAGCGACCTTACATCAGGGTCCCCAGAGCCCCCGTTACATCAGGGTCCCTAAAGCGACCTTACATCGGGGTCCCTAAAGCGACTTTACATCGGGGTCCCTAAAGCCCCCTTTACATCAGGGTCCCTAAAGCGACCTTACATCAGGGCCCCCCAGAGCCTCCCTTACATCAGGGTCCCTAATGCGACCTTACATCAGGGTCCCCAGAGCCCCCTTACATCACGGTCCCTAAAGGGACCTTACATCAGGATCCCTAAAGCCCCCTTACATCAAGGTCCCTAATGCGACCTTGCATCAGGATCCCCAGAGCCCCCCTTACATCACGGTCCCTAAAGCGACCTTACATCAGGGTCTCCAGAGCCCTCCTTACATCAGGGTCCCCAGAGCCCTCCTTACATCAGGGTCCCCAGAGCCCCCCTTACATCAGAGTCCCTAAAGCGACCTTACATCAGGGTCGGTACATCAGGGGCATGGCTGTGTTAGCAGGGAGGCTGATTGGGTATTTGGGCAGGATGCTCGGGGGGGGGGGGGGTTGGACCCAGCAAAAACTGATTGGTGAAGCCCGGGCCCCTCGGGATGTCCAGGGCCCCTTACATGTGTATGGGCTGCCCCCCCCCTCCCCCGACGGTGGCCCTGTTTGTGCATGTTGCCGCAATTCGATGCAATTCTGCCCGTGATTCCTAATAGCCCAAGTGTGAACAAAACCTCACTTCAATCGATGACAAAGTTATCACTGAATAAACCGGCCAGTACAGGAAAGGTAGAAATTGCCCCAGGGTCCCTAAGGGACAGGCGCCAGAGCTGAAAGGGTTAAAAAAAAACCCACCAAAAATCAACTTTATTTTTGCCTTTCCCATTGATTCCAATGCATTTCACCGAAATGTCCATCATCACATTTCATCTAAATGGCCGATGTATTTTGCCGATTTGTTAAATTTTCTGAATCTTGGGGAAGGGAAAACTCTCAAGATTGTTTATCCCTTTCAATGTCCTGTTGTTATCCATGGAGAACCCAACAATATATCGGGTCAATGAAAAGGAGGAGATCAGCTATTCCACACTTCCTACAAGATGAATATTTTCGTAAAATATCTGTATCTTCTGAGTCCTTCCCTGGAGAATCCCCGGAAGCTGTGTTCTCTCCAGAGTAAGGAAAATTGAATTATCTTCAGTTTGTTTAATCAATAGGCCTCAGCCGACCCCGCAATGTTTAATGAAGATCGCTGATAGACAATTAGGTGGACAAATTGAGGAGGAGCTCAAACCGGCTTTCATTGGTGTTCTGGATCAATGGCTTTTTATCAACAGCTGATGAGCTGGGAGGGGATGATTGTGGAAGAGCCGGTGTCTTGTCAAATACAGTCCCCTATCATATAGTGTCCGCCTTGTACTGCGCAGGCGCAGTACAGAGGACAAACGAGACGCCGAAAGTCTCCGAAGATCATCAGCTGTACACGGCGCCTGCACTTTTATTCTCACCCTATGTCCAGGTTCATTCCCTACTATCCAAGTGGACAAAGAGTGAGAATAAATAGTTGCCGAGCGCAGCGAGGCCGTGCCCGAAGCGTGGCGAGCGAAGCGATGATGTCCCGATTGGCCCCGCGAGGGGCCCTCTTACACAGCCATCGCTAACAAGTGCCCGAGCGCCGTGTACAGCTGATGGTCAGCTGATCGATTTCGGAAACTTTCGGCATCTCCTTCTGCTCCGTACTGCGCAAGCGCTGCGCCTGCGCAGTACGGAGCGGACACTATCCGATAGGAGGACAGTATATGTCAGAACACCGGGACAATCCTCATCACCAAGACAATCCTCGTTACTGAGACTATCCTCATCACCAAGACAATCCTCATCACCGGGACAATCCTCATCACCGGGACAATCCTCATCACCGGGACAAACCTCATCACACCGGGACAATCCTCATTACTGAGCCTATCCTCATCACCAAGACAATCCTCATCACCGGGACAATCCTCATCACCGGGACAATCCTCATCACCGGGACAATCCTCATCACCGGGACAAACCTCATCACACCGGGACAATCCTCATTACTGAGCCTATCCTCATCACCAAGACAATCCTCATCACCGGGACAATCCTCATCACCGGGACAATCCTCATCACCAAGACAATCCTCATCACCGGGATAATCCTCATCACTGATCACGAGGACAAACCTCATCACCAAGATAATCCTCATCACTGGGACAATCCTCATCACTGATCATGAGGACAATCCTTATCACCAAGATAAACCTCATCAATGGGACAATCCTCATCACTGGGACAATCCTCATCACTGATCACAAGGACAAACCTCATCACCAAGATAATCCTCATCACTGGGACAATCCTCATCACTGATCACGAGGACAATCCTTATCACCAAGATAAACCTCATCACTGGGACAATCCTCATCACCGGGACAATCCTCATCACCGGGATAATCCTCATCACTGATCACGAGGACAAACCTCATCACCAAGATAATCCTCATCACTGGGACAATCCTCATCACTGATCACGAGGACAATCCTTACCACCAAGATAAACCTCATCAATAGGACAATTCTCATCACTGGGACAATCCTCATCACCAGAACAATCCTTATCAATGATCACTGGGACAATTTTTTATCACCAAGACAATCCTCACCATTGGGACAATCCTCATCACCAGGACAATCCTCAATACTAAGACAATCCTCATCAATGATCACTGGGACAATCCTTATCACCGGGACAATCCTCATCACTGGGACAATCCTCATCACTGATCACGAGGATAATCCTTATCACCAAGATAAACCTTATTACTGGGACAATCCTCATCACCGGGACAATCCTCATCACCGGGACAATCCTCATCACTGGGACAATCCTCATCACTGGGATAATCCTCATCACTGGGATAATCCGCATAACCAGTACAATCCTCATCACTGGGACAATCCTCATCACCGAACAATCCTTATCATTGATCACTGGGACAATTTTTATCACGGAGACAATCCTCACCACTGGGACAATCCTCATCACCAGGACAATCCTCATTACTGAGACAATCCTCATCAATGATCACTGGGGCAATCCTCATCACTGGGACAATCCTCGTCATTGATCACTGGGACAACCCTCATCATTGGGACAATCCTCATCACTGGGACAAACCTCATTATTGATCACTGGGACAATCCTTATCATTAGGACAATCCTCATCACTGGGACAATCCTCATCACTGATCACGAGGACAAACCTCATCACCAAGATAATCCTCATTACTAGGACAATCCTCATCACTGATCACAAGGACAAACCTCATCACCAAGATAATCCTCATTCCTGGGACAATCCTCATCACTGGGACAATCCTCATCACGAAGACAATCCTAGTTACTGAGACTATCCTCATCACCAAGACAATCCTCATTACCGGAACAATCCTCATCACTGGGACAATCCTCATCACTGATCACGAGGACAATCGTTATCACCAAGATAAACCTCATTACTGGGACAAACCTCATCACCGGCACAATTCTCATCACTCAGACAATCCTCATCACTTGGATAATTCGCATAACCAGGACAATCCTCACCACCGGTACAATCATCATCACTGGGACAATCCTTATCACCAGAACAATCCTTATCATTGATCACTGGGACAATTTGTATCACCGAGACAATCCTCACCACTGGGACAATCCTCATCACCGGGACAATCCTCATTACTGAAACAATCCTCATCATGATCACTGGGACAATCCTTATCACCGGGACAATCCTCATCATTGGGACAATCCTCATCATTGATCACTGGGACAATCCTCATCACTGGGACAATCCTCATCATTGATCACTGGGACAATCCTCATCATTGGCACAATCCTCATCATTGGGACAATCCTCGTCATTGATCACTGGGACAATCCTCATTACTGGGACAATCCTCATCACTGGGACAATCCTCATCATTGGGACAATCCTCGTCATTGATCACTGGGACAATCCTCATCACTGGGACAATCCTCATCACTGGGACAATCCTCATCACTGGGACAATCCTCATCATTGGGACAATCCTCGTCATTGATCACTGGGACAATCCTCATCACTGGGACAATCCTCATCACTGGGACAATCCTCATCATTGGGACAATCCTCATCACTGGGACAATCCTCATCACTGGGACAATCCTCATCATTGGGACAATCCTCATCACTGGGACAATCCTCATCATTGGAACAATCCTCATCACTGGGACAATCCTCATCACTGGGACAATCCTCATCATTGGGACAATCCTCATCATTGAGACAATCCTCATCACTGGGACAATCCTCATCATTGGGACAATCCTCATCACTGGGACAATCCTCATCACTGGGACAATCCTCATCATTGGGACAATCCTCATCATTGAGACAATCCTCATCACTGGGACAATCCTCATCACTGGGACAATCCTCATCACTCAGACAATCCTCGTCGTATCTCATTTACCAACAGGCGGATTCCAAGGAGAAACGGTATTGAGGGGACAACATACAACAGCTAATACGAGTGCAGCAGATATTGCCCAGACCGTTCTCCCCTCTTTTGTTATCTCAATGGTTGGGGGGGATTCTACAATGTACTGAAATAAAAAAAGAAAGGTACATTTTTTTAAAAGGAACCAACTTCCTTCCAGCTCCAAGCATGTAGCCTGGCAGGCCAGGAAAGAGGGGGGCCGAATGTGTGGAGCCATACCAGGCCACATGCCCTCAACATGGGGGGGGGTACTGCAAAGCACTTTATACCCATGTTGATGAGTACAAGGACCCCTTCCTCATAACCCTGGCCTTAAGGTAGTGGGGGTGCGGGGGTTGACTTATCAAAATTGCCAAACGCTGGTGGGAATTAGCAAATAAATGTAACCAATGTTACCAGTAGTGCTAATTCCCTCTAACCTTCTCTAGAATTGTTACATTGTATCTCTAGTCACAAAGACATTTGTATGTCTTATGCTCCTCAGCACCATCTAGTGTCCACAATGTGATATTCTACTACTGCCCATAATAAAAGAGCATTCATACAGAAGAGAAAATAGCCCTATAGACCAGTGGCAGTTGGTGCTCAATTTTCAACCCCCCCCCCCCCCCCCCCGGCGCTCGCTTGATCGATCGTCGCTCCCCCCGATGCCGATCGATCAGCCGTCGCCCGTCAGCCCCTGCACTTAACCCAACCAGATGGCGGCTTCCCCCTGCGTCTTCTCCTGAGTCCTGTTGGCCGCTTCTCCTCCCGGCCAATCAGGAGTTAGGACTCGTGGCCAATCGGGACTCAGGACCTGCTTCCTGATTGGCCCGGGAAGAGAAACGGGAAGACATTAGTGACTATTAATTCGCTATTGTCACAAAACTGGGTGAGTTCGGGGTGCAGTGCTCTGCGCCCCGAGCCCACCCTTTTTGAAGCCAATTAGAGCCTCTGGCTCCAATCATATGCTCCAAAAAAAAAAACCTTTGAAATCCATGCGTCCGGCGCCCTGCATGTAGATTAGGGGCCGGGCACATTGATTAGGGGGGCGGTGCCCCTGCGCCCCATAGGGTCGGGCCGACACTGCTATAGACAAGGGCTTTTTTTCAGCAGGAACGTGTCGGAACGCAGTTCTGGCACCTCCAGCACCGCAAGTATGCAACAGCAAGGGGTGCTGGGGTGTGCTGGAGGGTCTATTGATGCTGGCTGTGGTGGGATCTATTGTCACTAGGGGGGCTCTATTGTTGTGGGGGAGGGTGTCTATTGTTGCTGGTGGGGGGATCTATTGTTGCAGAGGTGGTCTTATGGAGGAGGGAGGAGGAGGAGGGAGGAGACGTACGGCGGGAGCCGCCGTCATGCCTAAGAGGAGGAGACTAGGGGAAGCCGTCGCCCGGAGGGAATCGTTGCCCGATGGATCCCCAAACTGATCCCACAAAGTTGGGGGCATGAAATTGTCCAAAATGTCTTGGTATTCTGATGTCTTAAGAGTTCCCTTCACTGGAACTAAGGCGCCAAGCCCAACCCCTGAAGAACACCCCACACCATAATCCCCCCTCCCCCCACACCATAATCCCCCCTCCACCAAATGATTTGGACCAGTGCACAAAGCAAGGTCCATATAGACATGGATGAGCGAGTTTGGGGTGTAGAAGGACTGGAAGCCAATCATCTCAGCTGAATACAAATACGCTACCTTACGTTGGTGGACAGTGATCAAGAACTCTCTTACATTTGGTGATTAATGAAGAAATACCATTGCGTGTAAAGGCAAGGTGTCCCAATACTTTTGGTAATATAGTGTATGTACGTTTTACCAACATTGCAAAACTGGGCTTAGATGTTAAGATTCGTTTTTTTACCTTCGTCATTAAGAAATTAAAAAGATACTTTAAAATAATAATAAGAAGAAGAAGTTGAAGTTCCGCTTCAAGGCCTCCTCCCCGCGCTCCTGTTTGTGAATTGGAGCTTTTGGGGAGGGGAGGGGTAGATACCTGATTTTGACAGGTACCCGCTCCCACTTCCGTTCTGGTCGCCTTAAGTGATTGGAAGCAGAAGTTCTCCTTGATAGGTCCCAGAAGGGGGGGGGGGGGGGGGGGTAGCAGGTACCTGATTTTGACAGGTACCCGCTCCCACTTCCGTTCTGGTCGCCTTAGGTGATCGGAAGCAGAAGTTCTCCTTGATAGGTCCCAGAAGGGGGGGGGGAGCAGGTACCTGACTTTGACAGGTACCCGCTCCCACTTCCGTTCTGGTCGCCTTAGGTGTTCGGAAGCAGAAGTTCTCCTTGATAGGTCCCAGAAGAGGGGGGAGGGGGGGGTTGGGGTAGCAGGTACCTGATTTTGACAGGTACCCGCTCCCACTTCCGTTCTGGTCGCCTTAGGTGATCGGAAGCAGAAGTTCTCCTTGATAGGTCCCAGAAGGGGGGGGTAGCAGGTACCTGATTTTGACAGGTACCCGCTCCCACTTCCATTCTGAGTCGCCTTAGGTGTTCGGAAGCAGAAGTTCTCCTTGATAGGTCCCAGAAGGGGAGGGGAGAGCAGGTACCTGATTTTGACAGGTACCCGCTCCCACTTCCATTCTGGTCGCCTTAAGTGTTCGGAAGCAGAAGTTCTCCTTGATAGGTCCCAGAAGACTTCGGGACCATTCACAGAAGAGTAGCACTCTTTATTAAAAATCAGCAGCTATCGTTTTTGTAGACTGGAGCTTTTTTTTGGTTTTGTTTTGGTTTTTTTCTTTTGTTTTTTTTTTTGTGAAGTAATGGAAAAATTTTAGAATCTATCCTGGAATCCGGCTTTAAAAAAAAAAAAAAAATCTCGTCATTGCTATGAGCTGCAGATATATTTTGTAGAAAGGTGAAATTCCCACCGTCACTTGTTTTTTGGCCTTGAGTTGTTTGGAAAACACTCCCAAGTTGCCACCTTCATCTTCATGGAATTAATTCTTTACCTGTTTAACATTCCAGCCAGAAAGGCATTTTCGAAAAAACATTGATGTCACGTCAATGGCCAACCCTATCAATGGAGAACCCATGAACCCGTCCTCTGATCTGCTGATGCCTAGCTGACACTTCTTGCTGGTGGCGAAGACAACCGAAAAAAAACAAAAAACTCTACTTTCAAAACAATGTCATATTCCGCCCCGTGCGATGAGCGAAGATAAAAAAAAAGAAAAAAGTGACACCGTGTATCAGAAAAACAAAAAACATAAACAGTAGATTCTTGGTTGTGGGCCTTTGAAGGGCTGCAGATGAAACGAGTAGATTATACCGGGTCACAGGTCTTTTTGAGCCTTGGGCTCTTCACATTCTTGAGTTACGTGTCAATTTTTAACCATGAAGATGCCTCCAAGACAGAAAGTGGTTAATAACGAAGACGGGGGGGTAGCATTAGTGTTCCTTCGAACATTCGCAAGTTGAGGAGCGTTACCATGGAAACCCCCTCACACCTGAGTGAAGCAGGTGGCAAGAATGGCGGTGACAGACGCCCTCGGGGAACGAAGGAAGGTGAGGAAAAAGGAAGTGTGAACTATTCCCTGAAAATGAAAAATAATTGTGAACAAAGTCTATATGGAAGGATAGAACCCTTCAGGACACATCGCTACTGACAAAAAGAAAAAAAGGACGTTCGCCTTACTGGCATCTAGGTTTATGTTCAGTTACATTTTTATTCTATTTTATTATTTTAGTTATTATTTTTTGTATTATTTTATTTATTATTTATTTTATTGTATTATTTTATTTATTATTACATTTTTTATTTTATTATTTTATCTTATTGAACATGCATTGCATGCTTCCCATACAGGTTCTCAGGTTGTGGTCCCCATGTTGGGAAGGTCTCTGATGATGACCCCAAAAAGAAGGCATGTGGGAATAAGGTCAACAACCTTCTTCTGGTTTTGGAACAGGATGTCCAACAAGTTCATATGGGATGATGGTCTAGCGTCCACAGACTTTTATCCATATAGCATAGCTATCCATATGGCCTCCATGTTGGGAAGGTCTGTGGCGATGACTCAGAGAAGAAGGTGTGTTGGGAATAAGGTCAACAGCCTCCTTCTGGAATGGGATGTCCAACTAGCCCATATGGGGGTGTTGGTCAGGTGTCCACAACCTTTTGGCCATATAGCATAGCTAACTGTAGGGTCCCCATGTTAGGAAGGTCTGGAAGATCTCTGGAAATGACTCAGAGAAGAAGATATGTTGGGAATAAGGCCAACAGCCTCCTGCTGGCTCTGGAATGGGATGGCCAACAAACTCATATCAGTATAGTGTAGCTATCTGTAGGGCCCCCATGTTAGGCAGGTCTCTGGTGATGACCCCAAGAAGAAGGCATGTTGGGAATAAGGCCAACAGTCTCCATCTGGTTCTGGAATAATATGGACTACAAGTCCATATGTGGTTGATGGACTGGTGTCCACATAGCTTAGCTATACATATGGCCTCCATCCTCCATGTTGGGAAGGTCTCTGATGATGACTTCAGAAAAGAAGGCATGTTGGGAATAAGGCCAACAACCTCCTTCTGGTTCTAGAATGGGATGTGCAAAAAGCTCATATGGGACTGGTGGTCAGGTGTCCACAACCTTTTGGTCGTATAGCATAACTATCTGTATGGTCCCAATGTTGGGAAGGTCTCTGGTGATGACCCCAAGAAGAAGGCATGTTTGGAATTGGGCCAACAGCCTCCTTCTGGTTCTGGAATGGGATGTCCAACGAGGTTATATGGGGGTGACGGTCAGGTGTCCACAACCTTTTGGTCATGTAGCATAACTATCTGTAGTGTCCCAATGTTTGGAAGGTCTCTGTCGATGAGCGAAAGAAGAATTCATGTTGGGAATAAGGCCAGCATCCTCCTTGTGGTTTTAGAATAAAATGTCCAACAAGCCTATATGTGGGTGATGGTCAGGTGTCCACAACCTTTTGGCTGTATAGCTTAGCTATACATATGGCCTCCATGTTGGGAAGATCTCTGGCAATGACTCAGAGAAGTTTGCTTGTTGGAATGGGATGTGCAACAAGCCCATATGGGGGTGGTGGTCAGGTCTCTGCAACCTTTTGGCTGTATATATGCACTAGACACTTTTATAAACACTTGCTGCTACAAAGACTCTTGGAAATACACAGTATATGTACAGTTACATAGTTCCCACATAGGTATAGGTTTATAATTTTATTTTTATTTTTAAGTTCTTCGCTGTTTTATTCTTTGTATATTTATAATTATGTTTAATTAGTATGTAGCATTGTGGCCCTGTGAGATACGACATTTCGTTCTACCTTATGCCCTCACATGTAGTAGAATGACAACAAAGCTTGACTTGACTATAGCATACTGTAGCTATCTGTAGGGCCCCTATGTTGAGAAGGTCTCTGGTGATGACCCGTACAAGAAGACATGTTGGGAATGAGGTCAACAGCCTCCTTCTGGTTCTGGCATAGGATATCCAACAAGCTCATATATGTGTGATGGTCAGGTGTCCATAACCTTTTGGCCATATAGCATAGCTATCTGTAGGGTCCCCAAGTTGGAAAGCTCTCTGACGATGACCCGAAGACGAAGGCGTGTTGGAAATAAGGCCAACAGCCTCCTTCTGGTTCTGGAATGGGATGTTCAACAAGCTCATATGGGGGTGATGGTCAGGTGTCTTCAACCTTTTGGCCGTATAGCATAGCTATCTGTAGGGTCCCCTTGTTGGGAAGGTCTTTGGAGTGGACCCCAAGAAGAAGGCATGTTTGGTATCGGGTCAACAGCCTTCTTCTGGTTCTGGAATGGGATGTCCAACAAGCCCATATGGGGGGTAATGGTCAGGTGTCTACAACCATTTGGCCATATATCATAGCTATCTGTAGGGTCCCCATGTTGGGAAGGTCTTTGGAGTTGACCCCCAAGAAGAAGGCATGTTTGGTATCGGGTCAACAGCCTTCTTCTGGTTCTGGAATGGGATGTCCAACAAGCTCATATGGGGGGTGATGGTCAGGTGTCTACAACCATTTGGCCATATATCATAGCTATCTGTAGGGTCCCCATGTTGGGAAGGTCTTTGGAGTTGACCCCAAGAAGAAGGTATGTTTGGTATCGGGTCAACAGCCTTCTTCTGGTTCTGGAATGGGATGTCCAACAAGCTCATATGGGGGGTGATGGTCAGGTGTCTACAACCATTTGGCCGTATATCATAGCTATCTGTAGGGTCCCCATGTTGGGAAGGTCTTTGGAGTTGACCCCAAGAAGAAGGTATGTTTGGTATCAGGTCAACAGCCTTCTTCTGGTTCTGGAATGGGATGTCCAACAAGCTCATATGGGGGGTGATGGTCAGGTGTCCACCAAGTCACCCCCACACAGGGTGTGTGCAAATTGGTTAACCCAATCCCTCCTAGGAAAATAATTGAGCGTTTTACGACTTCGTTAGAAATAAAAATATTTCCTGATTTAGCCGGGAGTTAGCAGCTTAGTCGTACGGTTCCAGCTTCTGCTTTATTCCGATGCGGTTTGATGTGTAATATCTTTTACCGTTTGCACTGGCTGTAATTTATGGCAGTCACATTAGGAATATGTAAATCGGAGTGTAAGTCGTAGTTACATTTTACGTTATGCAGACTATACAAAAATCCGCCAGCGACGGCAAAATATATATTTCGGCTTTCTCTCTCTCTCTCTCTCTCTTTTTTTTATGTTTTTTTCTTCTTCGACTTCTGCTGCTAGAAGTTGTGTTTTGAAATGCACAATGTCAGCTTTCTAGAACTCCGTGCCTGCCTGGCGAGCGTCGCCCCGGTTGTTTTTTTTTTTGTTTTTTTTTGAGTGGAGCAGTTTGTGAAGTCGCTGGCAGCGGCGGTGGAGGAAATTGAATCTTTGTCTGTTGTTTCCATGTTTGTGTTTTCTGCCGTGGAGCTGTAAGAAGCTTTGTGAGAACATGAGCTGATTGTGTGCAATTTAATCCAGGAGCTCCCAGATGGACTTAACCACTTCGCCATCGCGCCTGAAGCCTCGGCCTGTAAATGTGCCATTGTTTCGCCGCGACTTCCCCCAGAGTTCCTTCGACTTTTAAAGGTGTGAAACATGCTGGGGTGGGGGTGGGGGGTGGGTTGGGGGGAGGTAGGACTAGCCGGCTATGGGAACTAAAGTGCTTCCACTTTAATAAAAAAAGCAAACTTTATAAACAACAATAAGCGCAGCGCCGCAGCGGGCTGGGTCTGAAAAAAGTAGCGACCTCTAAAACCGCAAATCCCTTAACGGAATCACAGGTGAAATAATGGCGTGTGTATATACGCTAACCAATAAAATCTGCTCCCCCCCGAGGGGGTTCTTTGTGCGCTTGTATTACTTTCCCTGCAAGATCGCCTTGCCTATTGATCATGGAGATAAAATGCCTGTAGGGTCTGTTCGACCTTGAGAGGAGCTTACAGTGGCTGGTAAAGTACCTAAGCATTTAGCATCAGCATTGGGGGAAGAGCGAAAAATTAGAGTTTCGGCTTCACCGAAAATTTTGGCAAGAAATTGGAAATTTTGGAAACGTTCCTTGTTTTAGCAAAACCCATTGAAGTGAACGGGGGGGAAGGCGAAATGAAGGTGGTTTCTTTGGTGGTTTTCAAGGTTGCAATGGACTTCAAATGTCTCCTGAGAGTCACAGGAGCTCCTTTCACCGATCCTGGATCTGATCTTCTGCCAAAAATTGAATGTGGTGTTAGATAATGTAACAAAGACCGTGTATTGTTACGATTGCCCATTTTATGCCCACTGCTTGCTCACATATTACAACGATAGCCCTTTTTTTTTTTTTTTGCTGTAAATTGTAGCAATTATCCATTTGTTGCCCGCATATTGTCGTAATTGAGCATCTGTTTGTATATTGTAATAATAGTCCATGCATTGCCCATGTGTTGTGATGGCTGCCCGTTTATTGCCCCAAAACAACTGCCTGCTTGTTGTCCGCATACTGTCACAATTGCCTTTTTGTTGCACCATTGTAGCGATTGCTTCATTTCTGTTTTGGTATTGAAACGATTGCCTGTTTGTTGCCTGCATATTGTCATGGCTACCTATTTGATGCCCATATATCGTAATGACTGCCCACTTGTTGCCCATTGCTTGTTTGTTGCTCACATATTGCAAAGATTGCCTGTTTGCTGCTATGAATTATAGCAATCGTCCATTTGTTGTCCGCATATTGTCTCAGTTGCTTGAATTTTGTAATGGTAGTCCATTTATTGCTCATGTATTGTAATTGCTTGTTTTTTTGTTTGCATATTGAAATAATTGCCTGTTGCTTGGATATTGTTATGGCTAGCTATTTGATGCCCAAATATCGGAATGACTGCCCACTTATTGCCTGCCTTTTGTATCAACTGTCCATTTGTTGCCTGCATATTGTCATGAATAGCTAATTCTCACCCATATATTCTAATGATTGCGTGTTAGTTGCTTGCATGTTGTAACTATTGCCCGTTCGTTGCCTGCACATTGTAATGATTACTTGTTTGCTGCCCACCTATTGTAATGAGTGTTTGCTGTTGATGTGCCTTTTAGCAAGTACCCATTTGTCGTCCACATACTGCCCACGAGTTACTTGCATATTGTAATGGTAGTCCATTGATTGCCCATATATTGTATTGACTGCCCATTTGTTGCCCACATAACAAAATAATTGCCTGTTTGTTATACACCTATTGTCACAATGGCCTGATTTGTTGCATAATTGTTATTATTGTTTGTTTTCCATGTATTGTCCTGATTGACCTTTGTTGCTTGTATATAGCAGTGATAGCCCATTGATTGCCCATATATTGTATTAACTGCCCATTTGTTGCCCACATAACAAAATAATTGCCTGTTTGTTATACACCTATTGTCACAATGGCCTGATTTGTTGCATAATTGTTATTATTGTTTGTTTTCCATGTATTGTCCTGATTGACCTTTGTTGCTTGTATATAGCAGTGATAGCCCATTTATTACCCATATACTGTAATGACTGCCTGTTTGTTGCTGATATCATAATATCAAAACAATTGCCTGGTTGTTGCACAATTGTAACAATTGCTTATTTGTCATCCATTTATTATCATGATTGTCCATTGATTTACTTGTATGTTGTAAAGATAGTCTATTTATTGCCCATGTATTGTAACGACTGCCCATTTGTTGCCCGCATATCAAAACAATTGCCTTTTTGTTGCCCGCATTTTGTCACAATCACCTGGTTGTTTCACAATTGTAACAATTGCTTATTTGTTGTCCATTTATTATCATGATGGCCCAATGATTGCTTGTATATTGTAAAGATAGTCTATTTATTGCCCATGTATTGTAACGACTGCCCATTTGTTGCTCGCGTATCAAAACAACTGCCTGATTGCTGCCCGCGTATTACCAGTTTGTTGCACAATTGTAACGATTGCTTGTTTCTTGTTTGTGTATTGTAATGATCTTCTGGTTGTTGCCTGCATATTGTCATGATTAGTTATTTGGTGCCCATATATTGTCACAATTGCCCGTTTTTTGCATGCATATTGCAATGAATGGCCATTGAATGTCTGTGTATTGTCTATGTATTGTAACGGTTGTCCATTTGTTGCCCATTTATTGTACCATCTGCCCATTTGTTGCCTACATACCGTACTAACTGCCTGTTAGTTGCCTGCTTGTTTTAATGATTGCCCATTTGTTGCCTGCCTATTGTATTGATTATAATGCTGTCATTTTTCCCCCATATTTTGCTGCAGCTGGGGGGGGGGGGGGAGTCACATGCCTTGCAAAGCAACATGGGAAGGATTTTCTCACAGGTGGATTTTTTTTATAACCAAATATTGCCTAACCAGCACCACATGGTGAAACTGGATGCTAATCTTGATGAAATTTAGACAAAGGTGAAATCAATGGAGTGCAATCTAATCATAATCCTAAGGGAAAGAGATTGCAATGCATCCAAGTATTGCTAAACGTTTCTAGTTTCGTGTTATAGGATCTAATGTCCTCCATGTGGTAAACCTACATACTCTACTGGGTAACGTTAGTCTGGTTTTGGTGGGAATATTTTGATACAGCTTATATCAGTGTCCGCCGCTCATGCAGGGCGCAGGGGTGCCGCCACCCTAATCCATGCGCCCAGTGCCTAATCTACATAGGGTTGCCACCTCATTCCTTTAAACCCGAACACATATGAATTACTCGGGTTCTGAGACTAATTTAGTGCAGATAAGGCACCAAGTGAGTTTAATTACCACCTTAATCAGCCACAGAACCTGTGTAATCAATATGTGTTCGGGTTTAAAGGGATGAGGTGGCAACTCTAAATCTACATGCGAGGTGCCGGATTCCAATGGTTTTTTTGGGTATTTTTTAGCACATGATTAGAGCCAGAGGCTTCAAAAAAGGGTGGGGGCGCAGAGCATTGTGCCCGGAGACCACCCAGTTGTGTGACATTAGCAAATTATTATTTGCTAATGTCTTCCTGTTTCTCCACCCGGCCAATCAGGAAGCAGGTCCTGAGATGCTTCCAGCAATCAGGAAGCAGGTCCTGAGACCCGATTGGCCGGGAGTCCTAAGACCCAACTGGCCTGCGAGTCCTAACTCCTGGTTGGCTGGGAGGAGAAGCAACCGCCGGGACTCGGGAGGAGACGCAAGGGGGGAAGCCACTGAAGCCGCGGCCTGGATGGGGCAAGTATGGGGCTGGCGAGTAATTGAACGCCGTAAGGGAAGCGGAGATTGATTTAGCACCGGGGGTGGATTATGTGGTTGGCTGGCTGGCTGGCTGGGGGGGCGTGAGCTGCCCCATAACCCCACCCCCCCCAAGAAAGTTGAGCATCAGCCGCCACTGGCTAAGATGTACTGTCAGGGCTGGGCTCAGCCCTTCCTTCTTCGAGCTGGCTGTTCAGCTGTCGGCTAATTGCCAGATCCTATCTCTCCACAGCTGTTGATGATATCTTGCTCATCAGTCCTGCCTACTTAAGCCGTCCAGTCCAGAGGATCTCTGCCTTCTTCTTGGTCAACACCACAGAAACATTCGCCTGCGTTCCTGTTTAAAGGCTTGCTTTGCTGACATCCCTTCTGGCTCCAGATCCTGCTTGCTGTTTCACTACGTTGATCCCAAACTTCTGGCTTGGCTGACTATCCGTTCCCGTTACTGAACTTTGGCTATGTTTTGACTACAGTTGTTCTTTTTAGTTTTATTATTAAACAAGTGTGATTTAACTGTGCTCCTGTCTGATTTCATGGTTTTGGACATGTACCTAGTTGCTGAGCAAACCTTTTAGATTTGCTTGCGTCTGATATCCATCGCATCATGGAGTTTGGTGGACTACTGTATCACTGGGAGGGGGGGGGGGGTTGCTGTAAATCCTCAGATAGATGGTTCAAAGCAAACAGCAGACAGTGGCAGAGTCATTAGCCAAACCATTCCTAAAACGTTAGGATTCCAATCAGATAGACAGAGCTATGACTGACCATAGCAGAGTTAACAGGAAGAGGATTAGTATAATCTGAGTATAATATTAGTCCAAACAATTCACATGGTATTCCAGGGCATGAACAGGCACTGGCTGAACAGGCACTGGCTAAATGTCCAGCAGACTATTTAAACTTTCTTGATTAGGGCAGGTGTGCACTGCAGTGCTGAGATATAACCAGCAGGTGGCGAAGGCTGGAGACTGCTTGTTACTTGTCTCTAATCTTTCTCTTTCCTCTTTATTAAAGAATTTCCCACCATATCGAGCCATCTAATTTACACTTCTTTCTATAGCTCTCTTATTTTATTGTTCCTACTACAATATCCTGTGATGTATAAAAAAATCCTGCGGTAAGACAGTAGATTTTATTCTGCTTATTGTCTAGCATTATGTGATCATGTCAATGTCCTTGACTCCTAATTGGAGCGTCTAGTATTGTGTGATTCTTATGTTAACCACAGCTTGTCCCTTCTTCAGTGATGGCCTTTGCAGGGTGTGTAAAGTATTGTTACATCGTTGAACATCATTTACTTTCATCTTTTCAAAAAAAAAAGCAAAGCATACAGGTGTAATGAGCATGCCTATAATATCTAAAACACAAGAAGACGCAAGGCAAGGTCACGTTTTATATTACTAAGCACAGTCCCCACGCACCTATTTTAATAGCAGATGATGCGGACTTTGTTTTTGCTGCTTTACAGAATAACTTCCTGGTTCCTTCCTGTGTCTGTGAAATATGAAATTAAATGATGTGAGCAGCTTGATTTTTTTTTTTTTTGGACAGCTTTTGTAAAACAAAGGACGGGTCCCCAGACAAGCTTTGTTACAAGGGTTTGAAAATTAAAATAAGTTATTTGACCCCCCAAGCAAAACATGACTTAGTAGTTGGTGGAGAAACCCTTGTTGGTGATCACAGAGGTCAGACGTTTCTTGTAGGTGGTGACCAGGTTTGCACACATCTCAGGAGGGATTTTGGTCCACTCTTCTTTACAGATCTTCTCTAAATCCTTAAGGTTTCTTGGCTGTCGCTTGGCCACTCAAAGTTTCAGCTCCCTCCATACATTTTCTATAGGATTAAGGTCTGGAGACTGGCTAGGCCACTCCATGACCTTAATGTGCTTCTTCTTAATGTGCTTCTTCTTGAGCCACTTCCACCCCTACCAACGAAAATTCTGGCCCCCACAGACTGGCTACAGTAGGTGCTCATGTGGTACACAGATTAGTCCTGTCAATGTAAGAAGGTTCTCCTAACGACAACTCGTTATGTGTATAAAAGACACCTGTCCACAGAATCTCTTTCTTCCATTCAAACCTCACCATCATGGGCGAGACCAAAGAGCGGACGTCAGGGACAAGATGGTAGACCTGCACAAGGTTGGAATGGACTACAAGACCATCAGCAAGAAGTTTAGTAAGAAGGAGACAACTGTTGGAGCGATTATTTGCAA